>NC_135535.1:61304401-61613046 GCF_045843805.1 Urocitellus parryii | reverse complement strand
TAACAGTGTAACTTTTCCCAATAATTGCAGCATTGAGATTTATCTTGCCTTCTGGGAGACAGTCACCTTTGGGAGAGAAGGAGATGTAAGTCAATTATTACATGTCTAGGTTCCAGAACCAAGTCCATGAGGACCATAGAGACTCTAGATTTTTAAAAGAGAGAGCATAATAGGACTTAAATAATACAAAAGTTTCCCTCTTTCCTTGTGTGAATGCTTAGATAGGAACCAAAAGTGTGTTTCCATTTTAATTTTTACATTGAAAAGTAACATTTTCAATTTAACATCATAACATAATTTTTGATAAACAAATTTAAATAGATATAGAAAGAGATATTATATTTCATAATAAATTTTAAGGGAATTTTTTTGTCTTACTTGTAAGTCCCCAGTATGCTTTTGATTTCGTTTCCCTAGCATCTGAAAATATGCAACATATTTTTTTCAAATATTTGTTGGCCACTGTTATTTCTTTTCAGAAACATCTGTTTAGCTCATTTGCATACTTTCTGTTTAGGTTATCTGTGTTTTAGGTGTTAATTTTTTTGAGTCTTTATGAATATTAGATATTAATCTCCTCTTGGGGAGTAGCCGGAAAGGATTTTTTTCTGATTCTGTAAGATCTCTGTTCATGCTCTTGATTGTTTTCTTTTCAGTGCAGAAACTTTTTAATTTAATGCCTGCTAGCTTTATTTATATCCATAGGTTACTAATGACATCATTTGTACATATTGTTCAGTGTATCACTAGGCAGGTTACAGGTTTAGCAACATTATGTAGCTTATTCCTCAGTTACATACTAAGTTGCAATGTGCAATACTAGGAGCTTTTTAGAGCTCTCAAGAGAGTCCATTGTATAATGTTTTTACTGTTATGTAGACAAGTTTAGGCTCAGTGATACATTGTGGTTGTCTAACAAGAGAGTTCCTTTATTCCCAGGAGCTGAGTGTCTGAGATCAAGGTCAAGGCTGATAAGACTCTAACAGAGATCTTCCTCATGAAGGACATTACTCCAGCAGCTAGGCATTCTGTTATTAGTTATCTTACTAGTACCTAGGAGAAACTGTAGAGCATTCTTAGGGTGGAAAAAGGGTTTCTGTTACCCTCACAGCCCCCTGGGAGTTTGCTCACCAGAGGAACAATTCTCTGTATATTTCCAAGGTCCGAATACCTACAATTTTTAGTATTATTTCCTAAATTTTAGGCATCCTATTGAGAAAATCATTGCTTGTGCTTATATGTTCTACTGTTGACACTTATATTTCTTCTAGCAGTTGTAGAGTTTCTGGTCTAATTTCTAGCTCTTTGATTCAAATTGAGTTGACTTTCATGCAGAGAGAGAGAGAGGGATATATTTTCATTTTTCTGTATGCATATATCCAGTTTTCCCAGCACCATTTGTTATAAAAAGGGATGTCTTTTCTCCAATGTATGTTTTGTGCCTCTGTCAAGCATCAGATGACTATTTCTGTGTGAGTTTATCTGTGTCTTCTATTACAATCATCTGTATGTCTGTTTTTAGAGTAGTACTACACTATTTTTGTTACTATACTTCTGTAGTATAATACAAAGTCAGGCATTGCTTTTTTGCTTAAAATTGTTTTGGCTATTCTGAGTCATTTATTCTTCCAAATGAATTTTGGAATTGTTTTTTTCCTAATTCTGTGAATAATGCCATTGGTGTTTTGAAGGGATTGCATTGAATATGTACATTAGTTTTGGAACATTGTCATTTTAACCATGTAAATTCTGCCCACTCAATAACATGGGAGATCCTTTTATCTTCTAAAGAATTCTTCAATTTTGTTCTTTTTAGTGTACTATAATTTTCATTGTAAAGGTCTTTTAATTGCTTAGACTTATTCACAGGTGTTTTGTTCTATTTTATTTTATATTTTGAGGCCATTTAACATATTATTTTCTTAATCTATTATTAAACAGAGTCATCATTCATATGTAATAAAGCTACTGATGTTTGCATATTAATTTTGTATCCTTTCACTTTGCTGAGTTTTTTATGTGTTCTAGAAATCTTGTGGTAAAACTTTTTGGATTTTCTTAATATAGAATCATAACATCTATAAATAGTGATAATTTGACTTCTTCCTTTCCTGTTTATATCACTTTTATGTCCTCCATGTGCCTAGTTTCTTTGGCTAGAATTATAAATATTACATTGAATAGGAGTGGTGAGAGTGAACATTCTTGTCTGATTGCTGATTTTAGAGTAAATACTTTCAGTTTTTCCCCATTCAGTATAATGTTGGTTTTAGGTTTTCTGGACAATGTTAGGTAAGTTCCTACCTTCCCAATTCATTTCAGTCTTTTTGTCACAAACAAATGCTGGATTTTCCAAACTTTTTCTGTATCTATGGAAATCATCATCTGATTCTTGTTCCTAACTGTAATTACATGATGGATTACATTTACAGATTTGCATATGTTCAACCAATCTTGCATACCTGGAATGAAATCTACCTGATCGTGGTATACAATCTTCTTAATGTAGTTTTAAATGTAGCTTGATAATATTTTCTTAAGGATTTTTTTTAAGTTTTGCTCATCAAGGATAATAGTCTGTATTTTTATTTCCTTAATGTGTCATTGTCTGGTTTGGGTATCTGGGTGATACTGGCTTCTGAAAATAAACCTAAAGGTTTCCACTCATTTCTTTTTCTTTTCTTTCTTTTTAAAAATTATTTGCTCAAGACAATACAATGATCTTGACATATCATACATTTGATTAAAATGGAGTATGAATTCTTATTTTTCCATGTGTAAAGTCACTAATTTCTATGAAAATTACTGTAAATTCCTAGCTACTAGTTCAGCCTCTCAGTATTTATAAATCCTATACTATTGTTAGCTACTCTCTGACATCTACATTTGCCTCTGGAATGTTATTTTACCTCAAGTTCATTTTCCACAACATATAATATTAGTTATAGTTATACAACTAATATGTACCTTGTACAACATATAATATCAAGAATCTTAATTAATTTGCTTTTAAAAATACAAGATAGTGAATTTTAGAGACTTCCTAAGAAAGTGATGATTTTTTAAATAATGAAGAAGAGTTAATTTTTTTCTTTGAGTCTGGAATATATTATTCACATTGAGTGCAACTTTTAAAAGTACTATTAGAAATGGGACTAAGATTAAGTGTCTGCATTTAACATAAAAAGAAAGAAAATAAGGTCCCAAATAAATATTCAAATGTTATACCTCAAGGCTCTAGAAAAGCAAAAATGAACTAGTGTCAAAACCAGTAGAAGACGGTAAATAATTAAGACCAGAGCTGAGGTTAATTAAATAGAGAATTTAAAACAACAACAACAAAGGATCAATGCAACAGAATTGATTCTTTGAAAAGATAAACAAGATAGATAAACTCTTAGCCAAACTACTCAAAAAAGGAGAAGTCTCTAATAAAAAAATTAGGGATCAAAAAGGAGATAACTCCTCAGACATTTCTGAAATCCAGAAGATCATTAGAAACTGTTTTGAAAATGTAGACTTCACCAATACAGAAAATCTGGAAGACATTTACAAATTTCTAGACATGTATGAACTACTCAAACTAAACCAGGAAGATATAGACCAATATCATGCAATAAAATTAAAGCAGCAACTAAAAGCCTTCCAACCAAGAAACTACCAGATGAATGCTCAGCTGAGTTCTATCCACGTTTAAAGAAGACCTCAAATTATTCAATAAGATAAAGGAGGGAATACTACTAAATTCATTCTATGAATCCATTATCACACGGATACCAAATCAAGACAAAAGCACATTGTGGGAGGCCATCCTTGCAGGTGATTGATTACCTCCCTGGCTGGGCGAGAGGCACTCAGACACTTCTTTGTGTTAAGAGCTTTCCCCACTCTTCTTGTGTCCGAGGGCTTGTGTGTGTGGAGGTGTGCCTGACCACAGCCCCCGAAGACCCAATCTTCTCACCTGACCTTGGGACACTGCCTCCCTTAATCTTCATTGGATGAGATTTTCCCCAGAATTTTTGGTTCCCCAATAAAAGTCTATTCTCTAGTGTGTTCTTTCTCTCTGTCTCTTTCTGGCCTCTTTGGTAAACCTTGCTACTTTAATGGGTAATTAGAGGCTGGGGGTATGAGAAGCCATCCTGGAGCTGGTTTAAGGTATTAGAGTCTGTGTCTTTAATTCATCTCCCTTAGGATTTCCCACATAGCCGAACCTTCACATATATAGTCTGTGCTGGCCATGGGCTAAAGCACATCAAGGAAAGGAACTACAAAGCAATATCCCTGATGAACACAGATGCAAATATTCTTAATAAAATATTAGCAAACCACTCCAAAACACATTAAGAGAAGATGGTAGAATAGGGAAGATTACATCCTTGGCTGCTTCCTGGTGTGAAACAAAGAAAGAAGACAGGCAGCTTCTCCACAAAGTGGGTCTGGGGACTTTACTGGAATTCAAAACTGGACATTCAAAGCAGACCAGGGACACAGGAGGTTAGATATAATAAAATAAGGGAAAAAATCCCCAGCAGCCCAGCCACTTCTCTGGCTGGACCAGACGCAGTAGCCAGAGTGGTTCCTCCATGAGCATAGTAGAGGGAAAAGAGAATGAAAGGAACCCATATTTTGGGGAGACCCCAGGTGTGTCTGGGTAGGGAGTGTTTACAGACCAGGGACATTGCCCAACAAAACTGAAAGATATGCTGCAGAATATCGATGTACAGGGAAAGAAGCTGCCATTACTCCAGCCAGAGTGCTGGGCACAAAGGAAGGAACAAATTTGCAGCCAAAGCGGGGGTGGACAGAAGCTGGAAAAACCAATTTTTGGCAAACTTGAGTTTTCCACTAAACACAGGCCCAGTAAATACACACTCTGCTCGACATAGAGTGTGCTTAAATGACTAAAAGAAAATCAAACTTGGAGAGAGGTTGATATAGGCAACAACTCGTCAGGAAACCCACTGGGCTCTACCCTTCCCCCTCCAATCTAACTGCTTGCAGGACCTTGCAGGATCTGGCCAGGATCAGCACAGCCATAGTGGTAGACATACTTTGGAAACTGAACCCAAGATCAGTAAATATGGGGTCCAGAATTGACATAGGGGAATACAAATTGGCTCCCCCACCACACCAGTGAAACCAAGGGGAGATTCATGGAGTAAAATCTTCTAGCATGGACCAGCAAGTACTGGGTGCCTGAGGTGCACTGGTTTAAAGTCTCAGACAAATTGGCATCCAGTGAAGAGCCTGGAGCCTGCCTAAGCCTAAGTGCTACCTCCACTATTCCACCTATGGGATTATCTCTTTCACTCCAGCATCCAGAGGGTGGATCATCATTTAACAGGTGACACCCACCTAACACTGCTGAGAAGGGAAGCTGAGAATATTTTGAACTCCAATGGAGATAATTCTTTAACTTTTCATCAAGACTTTTTTCTTATTTTGCTTTTTTAAAAATTCATCTCTCTATTTAATTGTGAACTTGATGGTATATGGACATTATACATTTTAATGTTTGTTTGTTTTTTCTCTCAATTCCAGCATTTTTGAAGCCATTTATTTTTTATTGATTCATTTTTCATGAACTAGGATGTTTGGTTGCTAAATTTTAGTTTTGTTTTATATTCTTTTATCTTATTTTTAATTTTTAAATAACTTTTACCTTATACATATTTTCCCCCTACTTATCACTTTTCCTTAATTTTCCCTCTTATTCCACTAATAGTCTATCTCTATTATTCTCTTTTTAACTCTTCATTTAATCTTTTACTCTGTCTTCTTTCCTCCTCCCTCATATTCATCACATCTTATATCACTCTGTTGTCTCCCTGTCCACCATTTGAAACTGAAAACCCTTTTGTAAACTTGCTGCTTTTATTATAGGCAATAATTGATCATATCATTTCTGTTTATTGTAATAATTAACATTGTAGATGTCATATTAGGAACTATTTGATTTAATGCTCTATATTGCTTGATTTGATTGTTGTAATTATTTGTCTCCCCCTAAAAAGTGAGGTACTGGAAACATTCAAGATCACTATAAGCCCATTGGGTAGAAACCAAATTACCTCAGATCCATACTGTTAGATGAGTAGACACAAAAACAACATGAAAGAGCAACAGAATAAATAGCCTCAAGCAAACCAAGATACCTCAATAACAGAATCTATCAACATTATGGTGGAAGAAATGTCAGAGAAAGAGTTTAGAATGTTCATAGTGACTGATGACAAAGTAAAAAATGGTAAATAGACTAAAATCAGAGAGAAAATACAGGAAGTAAAATATCACTTCAAAAAGAGTCAGAGGTTCTGAAAAAGAACAAGCAGAAATCCTTGAAATAAAATAAGCAATAAACCAAATTAAAAATTCAATATAAAGCATGAGACCAACAGACTAGACCACTTGGAAGAGAGATCCTTAGGCAATGAAGACAAAATACACCATCTCAGAAACAGAGTTGGCCACAGAGAGAAGAAGTTAAGAAACCATGATAGGAACTTCCAAGAACTATGGGATAACATTAAAAGACCAAATTTAAGATTTATTAAGATATATGGAAACAAAGAAATATAAACCAAAGGAATGACAATTTTTTTTCAATGATATATCAAAAAAATGCCCCAAACTAAAGAATAAAATGGAAAATGAGCTACAAGAGGCTTACAGGACCCAAAATGTAAAAAATTACAACAGACTTATATCAAGGCACATAATAATGAAAATGCCTAGCATTCAGAATAAGGACAGAATTCTAAAGGCTACCATAGAAAAATACCAGATTACATATAGGAGGACAATATTTCAGATATCAGCTTATTTCTCTACTCAAACCCTCAATGCTAGGAGGTCCAGGAATAACATATAGCAAACTCTGAAGGAAAATGGATGCCAGATAAGAATCCTATATCCAGTAAAAGTAGGCTTCATATTTAAAGATAAAATAAAAACCTTCCACGATAAAAGTTAAAAGAATTCACAACTAGAAAGCCTGCACTACAGAATATTTTAAACAAAATATTCCATGAAGATGAAATGGAAAAAAGTGAAAACCAGCAATGGGAGAAATTACACCAAAGGAAGAGACAATCAAAGGAGAAATTAATTCAAATAGCCAGAAATAAACCCAAGTGACAGGGAATACAAATCATATCGCAATAATAACCTTGAATGTTAATGGCATAAACTTACCAATCAAAAGACATAGACTGGCAGATTGGATTAAAAACAATATGATGTCTCCAAGAGATTCACCTCAGAGGCAAAGATATCCACAGAGAGAAGGTAAAAAAGAATGGGAAAAAACATATCATTCACATGGGTCATGTAAACAAGCAGGGATTTCCATCTTTATATCAGGCAAAGTAGACTTCAAGCAAAAATTAGTCAGGAGGGACAAAGAATGACATCTAATACTGCTTAAGAGAATTATACATCAACAAGACATAATAATAATCATAAATATCTATACCCCAAACAATGGAGCATCAAAAACAAACAATGGAGCATACAATGGAACAAACAATCCCTTCTTAATTTCAAGAATCAAATAGATCACAACAAAATAATACTATGTGACTTTAACAACCTCTCTCACTACTGGATAAATCCTCCAAAAATAAAAATAAAAATAAAAAATAAAAAAAGAAACTATAGAATCAATATCAATAATTTATAGTATATATATTATATATATAATATTTCATTCATCAATGAGTAAATACATTTCTTCTTAGCAGTGCACAGAGTATTCTCTAAAATAGACTATATCTTATGCCACAAAACAACTCTTAGCAATCACAGACAAAAAAAAAATAACAAAAAACAGAGATAATACTCTGCATTCTATCAGATCATAATGGAATGAAATTAGAAATAACAATGGAAAAAGAAGTAGAACCTACTCTAACACCTGGAGACTAAATGATATTGTGTTGAATAATGAATGGATAGTTGAAGAAATCAGAGATGAAATTAAAAAAATGAATTAGAGGTAAACGAGAATTGTGATACAATCTATCCAAATCTCTGGGCACTATGAAGGCAGTGCTAAAAGGAACATTCATTAAATTGAGCTCATTCGTTAAAAAAGAGTAGAAAGTCAATTAATGAATTACCCAACATTTCATCTCAAAGCCCTAGAAAAATGAAAAAAACAACACCAAAAGCAGTAAAGTTAGTAAATAATTAAAATCAGAGCTGAGATAAAATTGAAATTAAAGAATCAATTCACAAAATTGACAAAACCAAAAAGTTTGTTCTTTGAAAAAATAAATAAAATTTATACACACTTAGCAATGTTAATGAAGAGAAAGAGAAAACTCAAATTACTAAAATTAGCAATGAAAATAGAAGTATCTTGATGGACAGTGCTGAGATACAGAAGGTAATTAGAAACTATTTTGAACATTTACACTCCAATAAAATAGAAAATCTTGATGACATCAACTGTCATGACTGGCACTGTCAAACTCACTGTACCAGCAAGGGGCAATGGGAGATTAACAAAAACACATACACACAGATATAGGAGTAGCTGAAGTTATGTGGAGTGCTGCTCTGCCCGAGCAGATGAAGAAGCAATATTTCAAGAGCCATTTTAGCATGTTTTATTTACATGTCTCATAATCAAGTTAAAGACTATAGAAGAATAAATCTTTGTGCTCAAGAAAGTTATAGGGCTAGAAACTTTTCCACCAATTAATGTGCAATGTTAGGAGCTTTGAGCAGCACTCAAGAAGAACATGATCTGAAGTTATTGTTAAGTGGGCAGGCTCAGGAATAGTAGCACTGGTGAAAACTGTGGTTGTCTTGATGCTCAGAATTCCTCTATTCCTAAGAGATATGTGCCTGAGTTCAAGATCAAAGATGATAAGACTCTTGCACAGAACTTCTTTGAGTGGAGCATCACCATAGCAACTGGGCATCTTGTACCCTTGCAGAGAAACACTCCCAGGCAGCAGACATGCTACAGCCATGAAGTCATCAGAGACCCTCCCCCTGACCTGCCCATACCAGTCACTGCCCTCCCATTCTCTGTCATCACTCTCCACAATAAAAAAATTTCTAAAAACATATTACCTGCCCAGACTGAATCAGGAGGACATACACAATTTAAACAGATTAGTTTCAAGCAATGAAATAGAAGATGCCATCAAAAGCCTGCCGACAAAGAAAAACCAAGGACAAGAAGAATTCTCAGCTGAGTTATAAAGACCTTCAAAGAAGAATTAACACCAATAATTCTCAAATTATTCCATGAAATAAAAAAGAGAGAATTCTTCCAAATTCATTCTTTGAAGCTATTATCACCCTGATACTAAAATCAAAGAAAGGCACATCAAGAAAGAAAACTTCAGAATCAATATTCCTGATGATCATAGATGCAAAAATTCTCAATAAAATTCTGGAAAACTTCACACAAATGCTTACTAAACAGATGGTGCACAATCAAGTGGGGTTTATTGCAGGAATACAAGGTCAGTTGAACACATGGAAAACAATAAACATAATTCATCACATCAATGGATATAAGACAAGAATTATGAGACGGCCTACACTAGCCCTAGTGGGACCCAGGCTCACAGTAGGCCCAGGCCCATTCCTGAATTGGCAGGGCAGACACCCACCAGAGCTTAGCCTCTGGCACAGGACCACCCCTCTGACCAGCAGACTTCTGCGGAAGGTGAGTCCCAGCCCAGACCTCCCATACCAACTTGCGCAGGCCCCAGGTCCAGGTTAGGTCCGAGTTCACCTCCCCCCACCTGGGAGCCTAAACCTAACTAATTTTCATCTTGGAACACTGCAGTTATCACCATAGCCTTCCCAACACAGTAGCTCCTAACTTTTTGACAACAGATAGGGCCTAGAAGCAGCTGCATCTTGGAGCAGGCATCCCAAAGGGAGTGTGAGGTTCACTCCTACAGCCCCATCTCTGTAAGACATTGTTTCCAGCTTAGGGCACCTTAACTATTTTCTTGAGTTACCTCTGCTAATGCCACCACCAACCTTAGATGCAGTAGCATACACTGAGGAACACTGGCAGGGTCTGGAAGCCCAACATCATGGTGAGGTACAGACAATCTGCACAGGTACTACAAGAATTTAGGGAAGAAACTGTAATATCTCAGATCCACGCTGCAAGAAAGGAAGACGCAATGACAACATGAAAAAACAAGGGAGAAAAAGGGCCCCAAACAAACCAGGATACTGTAATTACAGAACCCATGGACAGTGAAGTTAATGAAATGTCAGAGAAGGAGTTCAGAAGGTTCATAATTAAAGTGACCTGTGAATTAAAGAATGATGTAAATGAGGCAATACAGGCAAAAATTGATCACTCCAACAAAGAGATGAGAGCAAATACAAGTAGCAAAAGATTACTTCAAGAAAGAGACAGAGGCTCTGAAAAAAATATAGTCAGAAATCCTTGAAATGAAGGATACCATAAGTCAAATAAAAAACTCAATAGAAAGCATAACCAACAGACTAGATCACTTGGAAGAAAGAAGGTCAGATAATGAAGACAAAGTATACAATCTGGAAAATAAAGTTGACTACAAAGTGAAGATAGTAAGAAACCATGAACAGAACATCCAAAAATTATGGGACAGTATCAAAAGACTAAATCTAAGAGTTATTCAGATAGAGAAAGCCCAAAGTTTCAAACCAAGGAAATGCACAATCTCTTCAATGAGATAATATCAGAAAATTTCCTAAGCATGAAGAACAAATTGGAAAACCAAATACCAGAGGCTTACAGGACACCAAATGTATTAAATTACAAGATATCTACACCAAGGCACATTATAATGAAAATGCCTAGCATATAGAATAAGGAGAGAATTTTAAAAGCCGCAACAGTGAGGAATCAGATCACATATAAGAAGAGACCAATTTGTATCTCAGCATATTTTTCAACCCAGACTCTCAAAGCCAGGAGATCATATACCAAACTCTGAAACATATACCAAGCTCTGAAAGAAATGGATGCCAACCAAGAACCTTATATCCATCAAAACTAAGCTTTAGATTTGATGATGAAATAAAAATTTTTCATGATAAACAAAAGTTAAAAGAATTTACAACTAGAAAGCCTCCATTACAGAACATCCTCAGAAAAATATTCCAAGAAGAGGAAATGAAAAACAATGATAAAAATCAACAAAGAGAAATATTGCACTAAATGAAAATCTAATCAAGGGAGAAACCAGGTCATGTTAAAGACCAAAAATAAACAAAAATGGCTGGGAATACAAATAATGTCTCAGTAATAACCCTGAATGTTAATGGCTTAAACTCACCATTCAAAAGACATAGAGTAGCAGATTGGATTTCAAAAAAAGACCTACCAATATGCTGCCTCCAAGAGACTGATCTCATAGAAAAGACATCCACAGACTGAGGGTGAAGGGTTGGGAAAAATCATACCTATCAAATGGACTGCAGAAGAAAATGGGGGTTTGCAGCCTTGTATCAAATAAAGTAGACTTCAAACTAAAGTGAGTAAAAAAGGATAAAGAAGCACACTACATACTGCTCAAGGGAAGCATACATCAACAAGACTTAGCAATTATAAATATTTATGCCCCAAATAATGGAGCATCTATGTTCATCAAACAAACTCTCCTCAAGTTCAAGAGTCACATAGACCATAATAATTTTGGGTGACTTTAACACACCTCTTCCATTACTAGACAAATCTTCCAAACAAAAGTTGATCAAAGAAACTCTAGAACTCAATAATGCAATCAATAATTTAGACTTAATTGACATATATAGAATATTTCATCCTTCCATGAGAGAATACACTTTCTTCTCAGCAGCACATAGATCTTCTCTAAGATAGACCATATATTATGCCACTGGGAAACTCTTAGCAAATATAAAAAAGTAGAGATACTACCCTGCATTCTATTAGATCAAAATGGAATGAAATTAGAAATCAATGATAAAATAAGAAATAAAATCCACTCCACCACCTGGAGACTAAATAATATGCTACTGAATGAACAATGGGTTACAGAAGACATTGAGAAGGAGATTAAAAAATTTTTAGAGGTGAATGACAACACAGATACAACATATTAAAATCTCTGGGACACTATAAAAGCAGTTCTAAGAGGACAGTTCATTGCATGGAGTTCATAACTTAAAAGAAAAAAAAAAGCCAACAAATAAATTACTTAATATTACATCTCAAAGCCCTAGAAAAAGAAGAACAAATCAACACCAAAAGCAGAAGACAGGAAATAATTAAAACCAGAGCAGAAATCAATAAAATTGAAACAAAGAAAACAATTGAAAAAATTGACATAGCAAAAGTTGTTTATTTGAAAAAATAAACAAAATTGACAGACCCTTAGCTATGCTAATGAAGAGAAGGAGAGAGAAAACTCAAATTACTAACATACATGATAAAAAAGAAAATATCACAACAGACACTACAGAAATTCAAAAGATAATTAGAAATTACTTTGAAAACCTGTACTCCAATAAAATAGAAAATATCGAAGGCATCGACAAATTTTTAGAATCATATAATTTGTCAAAATTGAATCAGGATGATATACACAATTTAAACATATCAATTTTAAGTGATGAAATAGAAGACACAAATAGAAATCTACCAACCCAGAAAAGCCCAGGACCACAGAGTTACACAGCCAAGTTCTACAAGACCTTTAAAGAAGAACTAATACCAATACTCTTCAATTTATTTCAGGAAATAGAAAAAGCAGGAGCACTTCCAAACTCATTCTATGAGGCAAATATCACCCTGATTCCACAACCAGGCAAAGATACACCAAAGAAAGAAAATTTCAGACCAATACATCTCTAATGAACATACATGCAAAAATTCTCAATAAAATTCTGGCAAATCAAATACAAAAAAATATCAAAAAGATTGTGCATCATAATCAAGGGGGACCCATCCCGGGGATGCAAGATTGGTTCAACATAATAAAATCAATAAATGTAATTCATCACATCAGTAGACTTAAAGATAAGAACCATATAATCATCTCAAAAGATGCAAAAAAGCATTTGATAAAATACAGCACCCCTTCATGTTCAAAATACTAGAAAAACTAGGGATAACAGGAACATATCTCAACATCAGAAAGGATATCTATGCTAAGCTCCAGGCCAACATCATTCTAAATGGAGAAAAATTGAAGGTATCCCCTCTAAAAACTGCAACAAGGCAGGAATGCTCTCTTTCACCACTTCTATTTAACATAGGTCTTGAAACACTGGCCAGAGCAATTAAATGAAAGAAATTAAAGGGATACACATAGGAAAAGAAGAACTCAAAATAGCAGTTTGCTGATGATATGATTCTATACCTAGAAGACCCCAAAAGTTCCACCAGAAAACTTCTAGAACTAGTAAATGAATTCAGCAAAGTAGCAGGATATAAAATCAACACCCATAAATCAAAGGCATTTCCGTATATCAGAAATGGAGATGAGGAAAACTACCCCATTTACAATAGCCTCAAAAAACAAACAAACAAACAAAAATAACTTGGGAATCAACTTAATAAAAGAGGTGAAAGATCTATACAATGAAAACTACAGAGCCCTAAAGAAAGAAATCAAAGTTTGATAGTAAAAGAATAAAAAAATTATCACATAAATAGTAAGCAACAAGAAAGCCAAAATATAGACTTCAAAATAAGGCTTATTACTAGAGCAAAGAGGTTAATTTTTAAAGGGTGCATACAGGTGAACACAAAAATAAGTAATGTGCTTAATAACAGAGCTTCAAGATAAATAAAAGAAAAATTGATAGAACTAAAGGGGGTAAGACAAATCAAATAATATAATTAAAATTCAAAGCCCTTTCTATAATAATTGGAAGAAAATCTAGACCAAAAATGTTGTATAGAAAAATCTAAAAACTACTACAAATTGAGCATCCTTAATTTGAAAATGGAATTCAAAATGCTCCAAAATGTGAAATTTTTTGAGCATTGATAGAACCCCAAAAGTCTCTACACTTGGTCTCATGTGATGGGTTGTAGTAAAAATGGAGGTGAACTGAAACTTTTGTAAAAAGTTTCATTCAGACTATGTGCTTATCCCAATTTGTAGCTAATATCTTGTGCAACTTGGCTTACAGAATATTCAAAAAATGGCTCTAGAATATGAAGACTTCTAAGTGTTTATGAAATATTTCCTAGGGGAGCAAAGCCTAAGAGTAAGCATATGCTATGGCATAACAAATTTAAATTAAAAATCAACGACAAGGAGGCTGATTCATAGTGGGGTAGGGAGGGGGAACATGGGAGGAATAGAAGAACTCTAGATAGGGCAGAGGTATGGGAAGGGAAGGGAGGGGGCATGGGGTTAGAAATGATGGTGGAATGTAATGGTCATTATTATCCAAAGTACATGTATGAACACACATTGGTGTGAGTATACTTTGTATACAACCAGAGATATGAAAAATTGTGCTCTATATGTATAACAAGAATTGTAATGCATTCTGCTGTCATATATAAATAAAAATTAATTAAAAACACAAGAATTATATGTTTATCTCAATAGATGCAGAAAAAGCATTTAACAAAATACAGCACCCCTTCATGTCCAAAACGCTGGAAAAAAACAGGGATAGTAGAAACATACCTCAACATCATAAAAGCTATATATATACTTAACCTAAGGCCAACATATTCTGAATGGAGAAAAATTGAAAGCATTCCCTCTAAAGAGTGAACGAAGACAAGAATGCCCTTTTATACCACTTCTATTCAACATCATCCTTGAAACTGTAGCCAGAGCAATTAGACAGCAGAAAGAAATTAAAGGGATAAATAGAAAAAGAAGAACTCAAATTATCACTATTTGTTGATGACATGATTCTATATTTAGAATATCCCCCCAAAATACATCAGGAATTTCTAGAACTAAGGATATAAAATTAACACCCATAAATCAAATGCCTTCCTATACATCATTGATAAGTCCAATGAAAGAGAAATTAGGAAAATTATCCCATTTGCAATAGACTAAAAAAATATACTTGGGAATCAATCTAACAAAAGAGGTGAAAGATCTCTATAATGAAAACTATGAACATTAAGGAAACACATTGAAGAAGACCTTGGAAGACGGAAAAATCTTCTATGCTCTTGGATAGACAGAATTAATGTTGTCAAAATGGACATACTACACAAAGCATTATACATATTTAATGCAATTCCTATTAAAATCCCAATGGCATTCTTTATAGAAATAAAAAAAACAATCCTGGAATTCATTTGGGAAAATGAGATCCAGAATAGCCAAAGCAATTCTTAGCAAGAAGAATGAAGGAGAAGGCATCACAATACCAAAACTTAAACTATACTACAGAGCCATAGTAATAAAAACAGCATGGTATTGGCACCAAGATAGATATGTAGACCAATGGTACAGAATAGAAGACACCAAGACTAACACACATGAATATGGTTATCTCACAGTAGACAAAGGCACCAAAGACATACATTGGAGAAAAGATTCCCTCTTCAATAAATAGTGTTGGGAAAACCAGAAATCCATTTGTAGCAAATGAAATTAAAACCCATGTCTCACCCTGCACAAAAATAAACCCCAAAAGGATCATAGGTTTAGGCACTAGAACAGAGACCCTGCACCTAATAAAAGAAAAAGTAGGCCCAAATCTCCACCATTTCAGCATAGGAACCAATTCCTCGACAAGACTCCTAATGTACAGGTAGTAAAATAAAGAATCAGTAAATGAGTTGAATTCAAACTAAATTCTCCTTCTCAGCAAAGGAAACAATCAATAACACAAAGAAACAGGACATAGAATGGGATAAAATCTGCCACATGCACCTCTTATGGAGCATTAATCTCCAGATATATGAAGAACTCAAAAATTTAACATAAAAAAACTCCCCCAAAACAATAATCCAGTCAATAAATGGGCTAAGAAACTCAAAAAATACTTCATGGAAAAAATACAATTGATCAACAAATACATGAAAAAAATGTTCAACATCTCTAGCAATTAGAAAAACACAAATCAAAACTCTACTGAGATTCCATCTCACTCCAGTGAGAATGGCAATCATGAAGAATACAAGCAACAATAAGTGTTGGTGAGGATGTGGGGGAAAGGTATACATATATTTTGTTGGCGGGGCTACTAATTGGAGCAATCACTCTGGAAAGCAATATGAGGATTCCTCAGAAAACTTGGAATGGAACAACATTTGACCCAGCTATCCCACTCCTTCCTTTATACACAAAGGACTTAAAATCAGCATACAAGAGTGACACAGCCACATTCGTAGTTAAAGAAGAATGAAATTATGGCATTTGCCAGTAAATGGATGGAACTAGAGAATATTATGTTAAGTGAAATAAGTCAAATCCAAAAAACCAAAGGCTGAATGTTTTCTCTGATATTTGGATGCTAATTCACAATAAGGGGAAGCCTAGGGAAGAATAGAGGAACTTTGGATTAGACAAAGGGAAGTGAATGTAGGGGACTACGTATGGATGTAGGAATGATAGTAGAATGAATTGGACATTATTACTCCATTTGCATATATGATTACATGACTGTTGTAATCCTACATCACATACAAACAGAAAATGAGAAGTGTACTTCATTTATGTATAATGTGTCAAAAAGCATTCTACTATCATATATATCTAATCAGAAAAAATTGAAATTTTTTTTAGAAAACACATTAAAAAGACTGTATACAATGACTAAGTGGGTTTCATTTCAGGGATGCAAACTTGATTCAACATGTGCAAATCAATAAATGTAATTTACCATGTAAATACATTTAAGGACAAGAATCACATGATGATGTCAATAGGTGCAGAAAAAGCTTTTGACAGAATCCAGCATCTGTTTATGATAAAAATATTGAAAGAAGTTGGGATAGTAGAAACTTACTGGAACATTACAATGCCTATTTACCACAAACACAAAGCCAACATTTTACTGAAGGGGGAAAAGTAGAAAGCATTTCCTCTAAAATCAGGAACAAGACAATGACTTTCAATTACCACTCCTATACAATATAGTTTTATGGAAGGATGTATGTGACAAACCCAAAGCCAATATCATACTAAACAGAAAAAGTCCTGAAATCATTTCCTCAAAAATCAGGAACAAGGCAAAGATGTCTACTCTCACCATACTATTCAATAATATAATTGAAAACTCTAGCCAGAGCAATCAGACTGGTGAAGGAAATTAAAGGGATAAAACTAGAAAAAGAAGTACTGGAAGGACTTTTCTTAGATTGGGGGAACTTCTAGACAAAACATGTCTCTTCTTGCCCATTTATTTATTTAGTCAACCATTATTTATTATAGACTTGTATATATATATTTTTTTACCTGGAATATAATCCCAATTGTATTCTTTAAATTTATTGCTTTATGTTTCCCAGCTTTGGCTCTAGGAAGCTCTTTGAAATTAATTCCTGAACCCCTTTAAAATGTCTCATTTGTTGTGTTTGGTAAAAGTTCCATTATGCTTTAACATGCAAGACTCTTAAGATTTTTCTTGGATGCTCCCTGCCCGGTCATAAAATCAGCCAGTCTGGCTGTTTTTTCTGTTTATATTTATTTTTGTTTGTTTTCTTTGATTAGGAATGTTATTAGAAACCACTATTGGGATGCTATGTGTGCTTGTTACTACTGGGTGGCATTGCTTCTAGGATCTCTCAACCAACAGCTAGAAAATATACATGCTAAGCCATGCATACATATATGTCAAATACCATTTCACCATTCATCCATCTTTATCTATATTGACCTTATGACAAATTCACACTGATGTCTCCATCTCTTATTCCATATCATGATTCACTCTAGATTTTTCCTTTACTAATCTGTAATTCCTCATTCCAACACTGAGGAACCTGATGATCTACAACATCTACCATCCTTTTGCTCTTTTTTTTCAACTCCAGATGCATGCACAGAAATTTTGAGATTGTAAATTTACAACCTGCAGAAACAAAATTGCCAAAGAGTGTATTATGTTTGTGTACCTTCCTTTTGTATTTAGTCTCAAAGTTTCTAACAACAACAAATACACTGTTTTCAAAAGTTATTTAGACCAGCACTTTCCCCCCAATTGCTTCAATGAGATTAGGCCATACATTTTTTTTGTAATTTTTATTTGTTCTTGTTAATTATACATGACTGAAGAATCCATTTTGATATATTTATACAAAGCTTGGAATATATCTTATTCAATTAGGAACCCAGTCTCATGGGTGTACACAAAGATGAGATTCACTGTGGCATATTCGTATATGTACATAGGAAAGTCATGTCCTATTCATTCTGTTGTCTTTCCTATTCTCATCACTTTTCCTTACCCCTCATTCCTGTCTATCTAATCCACTGAATCTCTATTCTCCACCCTACCCACTTGTTGTGTGTTCACATCTGCATATCAGAGAGAACATTTTTGTTAATGGTGTTAATGGTGTATCTCACTTAGCATGATAATCTCCAGATGCATCCATTTACCAACAAGTGTCATAAATTTATTCTTCTTTATGGCTGAGTAATATCCCATTGTGTACATATACCATAATTTCTGTATTCATTCATCCACTGATGGGCACGTAGGTTGGTTCCATAGCTTAGATATTGTAATTCTGCTGCTATAAACATTGATGTTAGGTCATACATTTTTAATATAGTGTGATTCTTTTCTCAGAGTCTTCATTTCAAATAAGGGTTCCCTATTCTCAGAGTTCATTTTTAAAAAAATTTAAATACATAACATTTACTCTGTGTGCAGTGAAACTAAGGATTCAAAAAATTCTTATTACTATGTTTCTGCCTTTATAGCACCATATAGATTAATTCATCCACCCAGAAAATCTCCAGGGCATCCTCTAGTCAACACTCTCAAAATCCCTGGAAATACTGATTTATTTTCCTTCACTATAGATTTGCTGTTTCCAGAATACTATGTGAATACAATCATATGTTCATTTAGAAAAATTCATTTAAGGTTTATTCATACTGATATGTGAATTAAAACTTTGTTCTTTAATTTCTAAATTTTATTGTATGAATACATATCATTCACTTACCAGAAAAATCATGATTGTTTCCAATTCAGGGGGATTGTGAATAAGTATATTATAAACATTCATTTACAGTTTCTATATGAACATAAATTTAAAAATCAGTTTTGTAAATATTAGGAGCACAAATGTTGATTTACACAGTTAGTCTATGTTTGACTTTGCAAGGACCTAGCAAGTTGTGTGCTATAGGATTTTATATCCATACCATCAATGAATGAGAGAGCATATTGCTCTGCATCATCACCAGTATTTGATACTGTTGGATCTGGCAGGTGTAGCCATTTCAATAACCATACCATTATACTTTGAATATTTGATTTTTTTCTAATTAGATAAGATCATAGTCAAGGATCTTGCCATCCTTAGTAAAGAGGCTTATATGATAATGTCTGTCATAATTTAAATTTATAGAAAAGGGAATAAAAAATGAAAATACTTGAAGTTCACATATTGCAAATGTAATAAGACTGAATTTGGATAGCTGATTCTTGAACAGGTATTGCTTCTTTATTATTTGGGGTTACTTGGTTCTTACTCAAAGAGAAGCCTTTTTTTTTCTAGCATTTCTACTGATTCAGTGTGTTCCACATACCCTTCCAATGTATTCCTCTTCTTACGTTAAGCAAGTGATTTTCAGCAAGTAAGCCTATCAGGTATTCACTCAATAAAACAAATAAAAAAGATATACTCATGGTTGATATGTAGAGATGGTGAAGTAGTATTAATTGATTTATTTGGAATATTCATAAGGGGTAAGTAAAACCCATTTTTAAAATCTAGAGCCATATTCAGAATAGTACAAAAACACTTTTGTGTGAAAATAATAGTGATTTTCTTTGATTAAAGAATTTTTCTAATTATAACACATTAGAATTGAAGCCTATTTTTACGAATTCCAGAATACTTCTGTTCTACCATTTATTATTCCTCCCTATTGTGATCCTAATCTATCAAAGGAGTTGTATACTTCCTATAATCACTGGGGTCTTTTGAGAACCTGATTGACTTTATTGAAACATTGTGTTAGTTTGAAAGTAGACAAACATGCATAAGAATTAGTAGGGTTGAAACTAGGAATACAACACCTTTTACAACATCCCTTCATTTGTACATTTTCTCATCAACATTAGATTTTACACCACAATATAAAAAAGGAAATAATAAAAGTAAACACTTGACATTTTCTTTAGTATATTTATCATTGATTTTTATAATATTTGGAGATACCAAATACTTCTCAAAAAATAAAGGTCAAATGCTCTCATTAAAGTAGATCATTAATGCAAATATTAGAAAGACAAAAAGATCACATATGATTCAAATATCAAATTCTTCACAGAAAAATTGTGAACATATATATTTCAACCATTAAGGAAAACTAAATAATTCAAGGCACACTGGTGAAAATGGTTGAAAGCATCTAATTCAATTTGCTTCAATTTGCTCCCTCATAAGAGGACACCTGTACTAAAGATTTTCCTTTTGTATTTTTTAAGTACTCAGATTTTAGAAGATTGGATACAAAATGTTTCTAAACCTCTTTGATATGACAATGAATTAGTGGCAATCAATACTAAAAATAAAAAAAACAATACAATGCAATTAAACATCAATGAAATTAGTTGAGTTACTCTGTTAAAATCATGATGGCACAGAAAATAATGACTCTTTCACAGTGACAGTTTTTTTAAGGAGAATAGACTGAAAGAAAGTCTATGTGAATATATTTTATAAAAGAATCAGGTTTTGCAACTCATAAAGCATTCTTCTTTGGGATGGTGTTTCTGCAAATCACAGAAGTTTATGTGTGAGTTCAACATTTTACCAAAGCAAATTTTCTCCCATAATGCCAGTAAACCCAGAGGAAAAAATAATGTTAAATCCTCCTTTCTCCCACTGTCATAAAGATAAAATGAGAAAGAGTGAAAATTGTATTTCTATTCATGAAATGGCTGCAAATTTTATGGATGTCTAAGATATGCAGACATAACACTGCTCTTTTATAGAAGAATGAATGATGGATGAATACTACCCCTTCCTTAGTAATAAATCATTAGTGAGGTGGTCAGCTTAAAAAGTCCCTGAATGACTCAAACTTGATCTCATATTAAAATCAAACCAGGATAAATCAGTGGGCCCCTCAATGGGGAAACACCAAGAAAGGAGAATTAGGGTAAAGCTTTCTTGTTCCCTAGGATTTTTCTCAAAGCTTGTTTGACATCTTTGTTTCTTAGAGAGTAGATCAGAGGGTTTAACATGGGTGTCACCAGTATGTAAAATACTGAGGCCACTTTGCGTAGTTCAGGATTGCTGGGAGGTACAAGATACACAAACGAGACAGTCCCATAAAGCACACTCACTACCCCAAGGTGAGAGCTGCAGGTGGAGAAGGCTTTCTTTCTCCCTTCAGTGGAGGGGATCTTCAAGACTGTGGACACAATGTACATGTAAGAGACTACAATGACAACTATTGTGGGCAAAATAATGAAGACAGCCAAACTCAGAGATACCATCTTATTGACAAAGAGATTAGAGCAGGAGATCTTTTCAATTTGGTAAGAATCACAGTAGAAGTGATCAATGACTCGGTACACACTAAAAGACACTGAGAATGTCACACTGACTTGAATGGTAGAACTGACCCAGCCACAGAAATAGGAACCAGCCATCAGCTGGCTGCAGAGGCGTCTTGACATGTAGACACTATAAAGAAGAGGATTGCAGATGGCACTGAAGCGGTCATAGGCCATGGCTGCCAGGACAAATCCCTCTGTTACAATGAAGAGTGTAAAAAGGAAAAGCTGGGCAGCACATCCTCCAAAGGATATGGTTTTTTTCTCAGACAGGAAGATGACCATGGCTTTAGGAGCAATAACAGTGGAGTAGGAGAGGTCAATGAAAGACAGATTTCCTAGAAAGAAATACATTGGTGTGTTCAGCTGGGAGTCAGTCACAATGACTGCCATCATACTAATGTTCCCCAAAAGGACCATGCCATAGATCAGCAGGAACAGGAGGAAGAGGAGAACGTAGAACTCTGGAGGCACCCTGAAGCCTGCAAGAATGAAGTCAGTTACATCCGAGTGGTTGCTTCCTCCCTTGTCACTCATGGCAAGAACCTACTAGGAGGTATGAGACAAGGTTAAGAATTAAATTTTATACCTTTGCTCTAGTATCATAAAATATCCTTTTTTCTTGGAGAAGACATTGAGATTTGTATTTTCATCTCTTTTAAACCAACCACTTTTATAGGAACTGAATCTGAGGTATATTGAAATTGCTGATACTTTATATACAGAGTTACAAAAAAATGTGCTGTAAGTGGATAATAATGAGTGTAATGCTTTATTTTTACGTACATGCTATTGTCATGTATGTAAAAAATAAATAAAGAAATTGCTGATCATCACACAACCTGTGAGTTACCAAACTCATGGCTTTCTAATATATGTCTTGGCACCCAGTGCTCTTCCCAGTATATCAGATATGCCTTTCACTATTAAAGAGCTATTTCTTTCTAACTATTGAGGTCACCACTTTATTTATGTGGTAAGCTTAACATATCTGACAGTTTTGAGAGATGTATAAATATTTTTTTCACCTTTATCTGGTAATTTACACTTTATTTTATCCTCAATAATGCTTCTTTTGTAATAATAATTTTTGTCATGTTTTGTTAAATGAATTTTGTAATAAACAAAAATTATTATTGCAAAAGAAGTATCAAAATTAAAGAGTGATTTAAAACTCCACGAATAGACATGAGACATTATTAGAGGTCAGTATAGTATTCATAACTTCTGAGAATTTTAGATAACTTTAGTTGTATATCATGAATTAGAAAACCTTAAAAATAACATGCCTTTTAATTTCTTGACATGAACAATGTCCAGATGTGCTTCCAGAGAAAGTATGCACAAAATTTTTCAGTTAGGAAGAAGAAATATTGGTTGTGAAAGCTGATTTTATGATCTCTATCATTAAAGGTTTCTAAAGGTATTTAAATGGTCATAATAATTGCTTTGAGTCTATCACAATTAAATACTCTGATTTGGTTGTCTTAAAATTTTTTTTTCTGTTTTGAATAATGAATTGACATGGTCATTTATTTATTGTATTTAGATTTTAAAATCTTCCTTTAATAGTCTCTTCCTCAGCAGAATGGAGAGATTACATCACTTATCAAAATCGGCCAATGATCTAAAATTACTCCACGTAGGCCTGGCATGGGGGCAGGGGCACTGTCCTTTGTCCTTAGCTCCCATCCTCCCTCACACCGGTGACCACTCTGTCTCCTCTGTCTACTCCCCAAACCCTCAACTCCTGTTGCTATCATCACCTTCTCATTGCTTGATCTTTCTCCTCTCTCTTCTCAATACCAGCTTTTCTTTTAAAAAGTTAAAAACAGAATTCACAAGAAGACACCCAATGGGTAACAGCTCAGCTATGATTCTTAGAACTCCTGTCTACCCCATGGCTATCATTCCTCTCTAAAATCCACTCAATCTTAAATTAGTTTTTGAAAAAGGTACTGGGGGTGTGAGGACAATTCCACTCCAATACTGTGGTAAAACAGTGACAATAGAACAGGAAAAAAAAGATTATAAATTTTTTAGAGAAAATAAGAAGGCCTGTCAAAGGCACCAGATTCACACCACACAAATGGATATTTGACAATATTTAGCTGTAAGCTTTCATTTTATTTCTAATTCCCATTTTTGTTCCTCAAGTGATAGTATGTTATCTGTCACTACATCGGCCAGTATCTAGTGGACAGGAAATTACTATTTTGAGATCACTACTTTTTCAAGGATAATGTGTATTCACCCAATCATTTATTAAATCAGTAAACACTTGTGGGCCACCTACTGTATACCAGCCAGGATGAGAGAATGTGGCAGTCTCTGCAACAAGTTTCTTCTCACAGTACAGAGGCAAGACTAGGTTAGTAGCTCAGAAGTAGAGCACACACCCAGCCTACTCAAGGCCAGGGGTTCAATCTCCAGAACTGCAAAATGATTTTTAAGAATGTACAAATGCATTGCTTTTTCTTCTTTGTCTACATTCACTTAAAAATAACCAAGATATAATCATCTGCCTTTCAATAAAAAGGGTATTACTTTCTAAGGTGAGTATTGATTTTTTTCTACATAATTGGTAAGAAGAAAGTTTTACTCAGTATAAATTTTATTCTTTGAAGCATACGCAAGCCCCCGCCCCTGCCTCTTGGCTGCCACGTGAACAGCTTTGCTCTATCCCATGCTCCTCTCCATAGTGCCAGTCTACAAAATAAGTCATTGGTTATCTACTTTAAAAAAAGCACACAAACTCATGGATGACTAGTTATTTGAGTGAAATACATAAGTTTATGTTACTTCTTACCTGAATATTTCTTCTTTCCTTACTGCTTCTGAATAGTGATTTTGTAATAATGGATGCAAGGACACAAGAGTTACTGCCTTTAATTCTAGAAAGGTAAAAAAAAAATTGTACAACTAGATAAATGTACTTAAAGCCAACTTCAGAATTAAGAATTATACACAAAAGTTAAGCACAAGATATTAAAAGCTGGATTAGACATTTTATTCTCAGTTTTAGGTTCTGCCCATAGATTAATATCTCATTCTCTAACTGAGTGGTTCTTTTTCATTTTCTTAGTAGTGCCTGAAAATCCCCTTTAAATGTGCACCCCTTCCTACGGACAAGAGATGAAAGGGTTGATCTCTTAAGTCCTCTTCCAGGCCTTTGAACATTTCTTATTAAGACTAAAAAGAAAATGCAACTGAACCTTTAAATCACACTCTGTGAGCATGGCTCTTCTGTATTAGGGTATATTTTATAGGCCTGAAAATGAAACCAATGAAAGTAAAACAGAAAAATAAAATCACCAATGAATAGAGCGATTCCCTAATGACCTGCAGGAATAGAGCAGGAGAAATCAATGCTATCTTTAGTTAGCATTACTGCAACAATTTCAGGTAATTACAGCAAAGACTGAGTAGAAAGTTGTCCCTCTGGGTGAGGAGAGGAATAAGTCAACCATGAGTGATTAGAACAGAAAGCTCCAGGTCCATCCCATGTGGGCCAACAGGGACAGATAATAAAAAAGGAGGATATCTACCCTTATTATTCACCTAAATTAACACCGGGTCTTTTGGGATTTGACTCATGGATAGAAAAATTTGCTTTAGAAAATATATTTTATGAAGTTTTCATTCTTCAGTTTACACCTTCAACAGTCACAATAAATTTATTTTTTGCTTCTTTTACATGGGTCAGCTTATAGTTCATTTCTCCTGATTTTTCATAGGATCCTAACTTTTGCTGGATTTCTATTTTGCATATTATAGCATAAATTATATTATAGACTATGTTATTAATATAGCCAAAATTTAAATTAATGTCAATGTTTTACAAATAAATATTTGAATGTAAGACCTTGTTGCCACTGATGAACTTAATACTGTGAGTCTAGCTACACCTCAAGTATGAGGATCCAGATATCAGAATGTCCTTTTTCCCTAAAATATAAGAAATAATCAAAAGAGTGATAAATTGGAGGAAATAAATATGTAGAACTGTAGCAAATCTTACTCTACAATACACTGTTATTGAAATATACGGTTATTGAAATCTATACTGATTTCCATAGTTGTACTAACTTATAGTCCTACCAACAATGAATAAATGTACCTGTTCCCCCACATTCTTGGCAGCAATTGTTGTTAATTGTATTCTTGATGACTGGCATTCTAACTGGAGTAAGATTGAATCTCAATGTATTTTTTATTTGCCTTTACCAGATTGCTAAGGATGTTGAACTCTTTTTCATATATTTGTTGGCCATTTGCCTTTCTTCTTTAGGTAAATGTTTGTTTAGTTCATTGGCCAATTTACTCATTGTATTATTTGAGTTTTGGTCTTAAGTTCTCTGAGTCCTTTAAATTATTCAGATATTAATTCCCTGTCAGAAGGATTGGCAAGGATTTTCTCCCATGCTATACACTCTATGTTCACACTATTAATTTCTTCCTTTGCTATGTGAAAGTTTTTTAATATGATACCATTCCACTTACTGATTCTTTTTTTTTTTTTTTTTGTTAAAATTTAGGAGTCAGAGGATCCATCATGGCGGCAGGAAAGGAGTGAGCTGCCCAGTGCCCACACAGCCAGACCCGGAGATCTTGCCTAGTCGGAATACTGCATCTCCGAGAGTGTTGGAGGACCCCTATCCAGCTGCTCTCTGCAAAAATCACCAGTGCTGTAGGACACCCGGCGTTGGAGCAGGACCCAAAGCCCGGAAGTTCCTGTCCACGCGAGACTTTGTGAGCGCCTTAGCAGAATCACCTATCAATACATCTGCAGATCGCCAGAACTTTGCTTCGCTCCCACGCAGGTCACTCAGCTGCTACCTACCCATAGCACAACGCCATCGCCTGGCTCCCCCCACCTCACCAGGCTCCCTTCACCTCACCAGACACCCTGG
Source organism: Urocitellus parryii (assembly GCF_045843805.1). Lineage (NCBI taxonomy): Eukaryota > Metazoa > Chordata > Mammalia > Rodentia > Sciuridae > Urocitellus > Urocitellus parryii. The sequence continues at coordinate 61,586,461 of NC_135535.1, read as the reverse complement.
TGCTGAAAGCAGACCGCAGCCATCTTGACTCAGTATTCTCGCCAATTAGTTGGGGGCAGTTCTCAGATTGGATCTCCGGCAGCCAGGTACCAGATTTCCAACCTTCCCCCCTCCCCAGCTGTGGTAACCCAACACAGTAGTTGCCCAACACAGGTGTGCAGTGCAACCAGGGAGCTGCCCACGGGAGCCCCAGGGTGAGAGTTTCCTCAACTGGGAAATGACTGCTAGGGAGAGGGAGAAACCAGGAACTGAGAAATCTCTAGGCAAGAGATGGAGATAGTACCGGGCACTCATGTCATATGAGTGAGTGGTCCCAAAAAGAGACCCTTGAGGTGCAGTCTTTTTGCAGGGGACTGGTGGGTGCCACTCCCCGCATCCAGGCGCCCTGCACCAGGACCAGCCTTCCCACCCTGTTTACCTCCATCATCCGGAGGTCAGAGACACCAGCTTACAACAGACGATGCCACTTACTGAATGAGAAGAGAAGCAGGAAAATATACGGATAGCTAAAGCTAGCTATAATCCTGGTTTCTTCCTTTGAGTTTTTGTCTGTTTTTTTTTTTTTTCTCTTCTACCCCTCCATCCTCTGGCCCTCACATCCCCAACATATGTGAAACCAAGAACTTTGCATGAAATAGGACTTTGAGGACTGAGTTATTTGCATAATATAATATAGAGGTGTTGTATATGCCCCTTTTTTCTTTTCCTTTTTATTCTTTCATTTGTGTTTCCCCTCTCCAAATTTTACTGTTTTAACATCTGTATTTTTCTAAAAATACAGTTTGTTTTATGTATTCTACTGTCTTCCCACGTACTTGCCTACCCTAAATTACTTCCTGTCTACTCTCTTGCTATTGACCCTCTTCACTAGATTTCTCCTTCATACTTCCTAAGATATATTGACTCTATATCCTCACATCCTACCTCCTCAGCATATTGTCCTGCCCCCCCCCCCCCCCCCCCCGGTTATTGACCACTGTCAGAAACTGTAAACCTTTTTACAAAGCTACTGATTATATTTTAGATAATAATTGAATCCAACATTTTTGTACATCTAGACTAATCTATAAATGTATTCATAACAACAAATTGTTCATAGGTGGCATATTGTTGATATTTGGACCTGTTAACATTGTCCTTTCCCACAAAGGAGAGGTCTTGGAACCCTACAAGAGCACTACAAACCTATAGGGTAAAAACAATAACAATCTAGACCCACAGAGCTGGAAAGCAAGACACAAAAACAACATGAAAAGACAAGGGAAGAAGGTGCCCCAAACAAATGAAGACACCACATCATTAGAATCATTGGCAGCCACAGCAGGAGAAATGACAGAGAAAGAGAAGGAATTTAGGATATACATAGTTAAAATGTTCTGGGAACCCAAGGAAGATATAAGAGAGCCAATACAGGCAATGAAAGATCACTTCGACAAGGAGTTACATAAATAAATACAGGAAGCAAAAGATCACCTCAATAGGGAGATGGAGGTGCTAAGAAAACAAAACAAAACAAAACAAAAAACCAACCAAACAGAAAATCCTCGAAATGAAAGAAATAATAAACCAAATTAAAAGCTCAAATGAAAGCATCACCTACAGAATAGACCATTTGGAAGATAGGACATTAGATAATGAAGGCAAACCACAGGGTCTATAAACATTACATCTACCTACTAAACATGCAGACAGGATAAATGGTTTCAAAACACCAGAAGGAAAAGAAGACATTTTAAGCTAGTTTATTTCATGCGCTGATATATAATCTTGAAAAAAATATAGACCACACAGTGATAATAGTAAGAAACCACAAGTTGAACATTCAAGAAATATGGGATAGCATAAAAGACCAAATTTAAGAATAATTGTGATACAGAAAGGCATAGAGGTCTAAACCAAAGGAATGAACAATCTATTCAATGAAATAATATCAGAAAATATTTCAAACATGAAGATTGAATTGGAAATCCAAATTCAAGATTTTGTACACATGCTGAGTGTACCAAATCACAACAGATCCACATCAAGTCACATTATAATAAAAATGCCCAACATACAGAATAAGGAGAGAATTTTAAAAGCCATAAGAGAAAGAAATCAGATTACATATAAAGGAAAACCAATTAGGATAATGGCAGATTTTTCAACACAAACCCTGAAAGCAGGAAGATCCTGGAACAACATATATCAAGCTTTAAAGATAATGGGTACCAACCAAGAATCTTGAATCCAGCAAAATTAAGCTTTAGCTTTGCAGATGAAATAAAAACTTTCCATGATAAACAAAAGTTTAAAGAATTTATAGCTAGAAAACTGACACTATAAAACATCCTTGGAAAAATATTCCATGAAGAGGAATCAAAAAATAACAATGAAAATCAATAGAGGGAGGTAGTACCCTAAAGGAAAACCTAATCAAAGAAGAAAATCAAGTCAGGTTAAATAACAAAAATAAACAAATATGGCTGGGAATACAAACCATGTCTCAAGTAAAGCTGAATGTTAATGGCTTAAACTCACTAATCAAAAGATATAGAGTAGCAGATTGGATTTTTTAAAAAAACCCAACATATGCTGCCTCCAGGAGACTCATCTGATAGGTAAAGACATACACAGACTGAAGGTGAGAGGTTGGGACAAATCATATCACTCACATGGACTGAGGAAGCAAACAGGAGTTTCCATCCTTGTATCAAATAAAGTAGACTTCAAGCCAAAGTTAATCAAAAGGTATAAAGATGGAAATCACATACTTCTCAAGGGAACTATACTCCAACAAGACATAACAATCATAAATATATATTCCCCAAACAATGGTGCAGCTATGTTCATCAAACAAGTTCTTCTCAAGTTCAAGAGTCAAATTCATCACAACACAATAATCTTGGGTGACATTAACACACCTCTCTCACCACTGGATAGATCTTGGGAAAAAAATTGAATAAAGAATCTTGAGAACTCAATAATACAATCAATAACTTAGGCTTAACTGACATATGTAGAATATTTCAACCTGCATCAAGCGGATAAACTTTCTTCTCAGCAGCACATGGATCCTTCTCTAAAATAGACCATATACTATGCCACAAAGCAACTCTTAGCAAATATAAAAAAGTAGAGATACTACAATTTATTTTATCAGATCATAATGGAATGAAATTGGAAATCAATGACAAAATAAAATTACTTCAACACCTGGAGACCAAATATGCTACTGAGTGAACAATGGGTTGCAGAAAAAATCAAAGAAGAGATTAAAAAATTCTTAGAGATAAATGGGAGCCTAGACACAACATATTAAAATCTCTAGGATACTATGAAAGCAGTTCTAAGAGGAAAGTTTATTGCATGGAGTTCATTCCTTAAAAGAAGAAAAAAATCAACAAATAAATGACCTCACTTTACATCTCAAAACCTTAGAGAAAGAAAAACAAATCAACAGCAAAAGCAGTAGAAGGCAAGAATTAATTAAAATTAGAGCTGAAATCAATGAAATTGAAACAAAAGAAACAACTGAAAAAATTGACAAAACAAAAAGTTGGTTCTTTGAAAAGATAAATAAAATTGACATTTGGCTACACTAACGAAGAGAAGGAGAGAGAGAACTCAAATTACGAGCATACATGATGAAAAGGATACTATCACACAGACACTACAGAAATACAGAGGATAATTAGAAATTATTTTGAAAACTTATACTCCAATAAAATAGAAGATAGTGAAGGCATTGACAAATTTCTTGTCATATGACTTGCCCAGACTGAATCAGGAAGATATACACAATTTAAACAGACCAATATCAAGTGATGAAATAGAAGATGCTATCAGAAATATACCAACAAATAAAAGTCCAGGACCAGACAGTTACACAATACCTTTAAAGAAGAAATAATACCAATACTCTTCAATTTATTTCAGGAAGTAGAAAAAGAGGGAGCAGTTCCAAATTCATTCTATGAGGCCAATATCACCATGATTCCCAAACCAGGCAAAGACACACCAAAGAAAGAAAATTTTAGACCAATATCTCTTATGAACATAGATACAAAAATTCTCAATAAAATCCTGGCAGATTGAATACAAAAACATATCAAAAAGGTTGTGTACCACGATCAAGTGGGATTCATCCCAGGGATGTAAGGTTGGTTCAACATAAGGAAATCAATAAATGTAATTCACTACATCAATAGACTCAAAGATAAGAATCATATGATCATCTCAATAGATGCAGAAAAAGCACTTGACAAAATACAGCACCGCTTCATGTTCAAAATACTAGAAAAACTAGGAAAAACAGGAACATATCTCAACATTTTAAAGGCTATCTACGCTAAGCCTCAGGCCAACATCATTCTAAATGGAGAAAAATTGAAGGCAAACCCTCTAAAAACTGGAACATGACAGGGATGCTCTCTTTCACCACTTCTACTTAACATAGTTCTTGAAACACTGGCCAGAGCAATTAGATGAAAGAAATCAAAGGGATACATATAGGAAAAAAAGAACTTAAATTAGCACTATTTGCTGATGATATGATTCTATACTTGGAAGACCCAAAGAGTTCCACCAGAAAGCTTCTAGAACTAGTAAATGAATTCAGCAACATAGCAGGATAGAAAATCAACACCCATAAATCAAAGGCATTTCTGTATATCAGTGACAAATCCTTTGAAAGGGAATTGAGTTGACTTTTATGCAGAGTCAGAGGTAAGGATCTAGTTTCATTCTTCTACTTATGGATACAGTTTTCCCACCACCATTTGTTTAAAGGTCTACATTTTCTTCAGTGTTTTTGGCAGCTTTGTCTCTTATGGGGCAGGTTATACAGGCAATGACCAAACAGACTTCATTTTCCCTGAGACTCCACATCATGTAAGAAATGCTTCTCCCATGGAAAGCTCCACCTCTGTACCCATCAACAGTTTCTTAGAATAGCATGTTTGTTAACACAAAATGGCAATTCTTATACAATAGGAAAGTTTCCTCTCTTTGGTTTCTATTTTTCTTCAACAATGTACCCTGTCAGAGATTGATTGTCTAGAAGTTAGTAACCATTCTTTAACTTGTACTCAACTAGGGACATTTTGGCCCACTCACTTTTCTGCTTATAATTTTTAGATCTACTGATGTTTGCTTATGGTTTTGAATCACAGCCACTTATGCTTTAATATGGTTAGGGACTATAAATTGTGTACTCAAACACTGGGAGGGGATTTAAGGGTGTAGGCTTGCAGCCTACCCTTGGCCCACCAGCTGGTGCATCTAGAACACCAACTTGTGAATAAGTCCTGTCTCCTGTCTTAAGATTGACTGGGTGATTTATTGCCATCTTGCTTTAACATCTCAAGATTCAGATAACTGTGTCTATGTGAATTTGTCTCTTTGTTTTCTATTCTATTCCACTGGCCTATGTGTCTGTTTTGATACCAATCCCTTACTGTTTTTGTTACTGTAGTTCTTTAGCATAATTTGAAGTTGGGTCTTCTGTTACCTCCAGCATTGCTCTTGTCACTTAGATTTGCTTTGGCTTTTAAAGCAAGTTTTTAATTATATCCACTTCTGAATAAGCTGAAATTCCCAAATATTGTTATTTGTGTCCATGTTTATTTTCACTCTGTACTTAGGTTGTTATTATTTGTAATGGCTTGTGCTCATTTTGTGCCTGTTTCATCACCTCTTTTCCCAAATCCAAGCCAAAAGTTCAGAATAATGAAACTCTTTAGGTATCTCTTCCCCAAGTAGCATCCATTACAATTTTTTCACATAGTATTTACAAAGATTTTCACCTTAACATTATTTTTAATTTTTAATTTTAGCATTTTATAATTATACATAGTATTTGGGTTCATCTTGACAAAACCATACATTCATGGAATCTGATTTCAATCCCCTCTCCCCGACATTCCCACCCCACTTCCCTCCTGCATTCTCCTTTCTCTTCTGATCTTCCTTCATTTGTTTATTTATTCATTTTTACTGGTAACTTCTACATATTCATAAAGGTAAAATTCACTGAGGCATATACACACATGCCCATAATGTGATTGTGTTAAATTCATTCTATATTTCCTCCCCTTTCCCATCCCTCAGCCTTCTCTTTTGATCTCCTTCTTCTATTCCACTGATGTTCTCTATATCATTGTAATATCTAATCCCTCCACACACTCCACCCACCTTCTTTCCTTTATTTTGCTCTAGCTTCCACATATGAGAGAAAACATTTGACCCTTGATTCTCTGAGTCTGGCTTACCAGCAAATGCCAAAATTTCATTCTTCTTTATGGCTGAGTAAAACTGCACTGTGCATGTATATCACATTTTATTGGTCCATTCATCTCTTGGCAGGCATCTGGGCTGATTCCATAATTTGGCTATTGTGAATCCTGCTGCTATAAATATATATTTTGGATAAATTCCAAGTGGTAGAATAGCTAGGTCATATGGTGTTTGCATTCCTAGTTTTTTTTTTTTAATGTTTTTTCTTAATCTATACATACTAAATTTCTTTTATTAATCCAGAATGATGTGCTACAGACACTGTATAGCATGAACATTTATTCAATACAAAAATAGCTTCCAAGCCTTTAAAAATAAACTTGGAATAAGAGTATGAAATGGACCGGTAATATCATAAATGTTAGGAAATATTGAAAGAATTCACACACAAAAAGGAATATTATAGTTAGTATTTTAATAAACCAGGGAAAAATTAAAGGCAGTTTTAAAATCACTTCATGTCAATAATAATGCCACTGAATAAATAGCTTTCAGTTTTATACAGCATTTTACAACTTCATCACATCTAGGGTTTTTGTTTTTTTTTTCTTTTTTATTTGTTTGTTTTAAAATTCACTACCTACTTGTATGTGTACATACATAAAATTGGCAGCTGGTTTTTCATTTAAGAATAATCCAATATGCAGAATTTTGGCTCTTATGTGTTTATGCCTCTTTGTTTAAAATGCTTTGGACAGTCTGCTACCAAACAATATTTTATAGGTGACATTAAAGCTACATACAAATCTACCTATATAACATCACAGAACAAAAAGTACAGCATCAAAAACAGGGAAAAAACTAAAGTCACTGAGAATTTTGGCACATCAAGTTTTGCACAGTCAGTCCATAATTCTAAGGGGGTCCAGTCATTTGAGTAGGAGTTCAAAGGGGCAACAGGCAGTTCCCTCTGTCGCTCAGACAGCTTTGCTAAGATTCCCTCAGTAATGTCCATGTCTTGTTTTACATAATGGCTTTTAAAGAAACTTTTGTTAATGCCACTGATTCTTAATGCAACTATGAATGTCCTTTGATGACATCTGGGTTTCAGACAAAATAAATCAAAAAGGAAACAAAAAAATTTATACAATTTTACATATAAATTTAAAAACCTTGTACAAATGAGTTGTTATATATAAGATGCTTATTTTGAGGGGGAAAACTTTATACACTTTCAAAAAAAACAAAACAAAACAAAACAGCAAAACATTTAAAAAGAAACACACTTACCACAAGCAACCACTAAAGAACAACACCATTCAACAAGGTATATTCATTTAAACAATAAAAAGTAACACCATGATAAAAGTTGTTTCACACAGGAAAAGATAAAAGAAAACACACAATGGCACTGCATTCACTGTGTCCCTGTGATTAAAAAAAAGCAGACATAAGAAGATTTGTTTTCAAGTTCATATTTAATACAAATGATACAGAACCAACTCTATTTGGAGAGTGGCTTCAAAATTGCTTTTTGACTTCCTAATGGCTGCCAATCTTACTGGAGTGAGATGGTATCTTAGGGTAGTTTTGATTTGCATTTCTCTGACTGCTAGCGATGGTGAGCATTTTTTCATGTACTTATTGATTGATTGTATGTCCTCCTCTGAGAAGTGTCTGTTCAGGTCCTTGGCCCATTTATTGATTGGGTTATTTGTTATCTTATTGTCTAATTTTTTGAGTTCTTTGTATACTCTGGATATTAGGGCTCTATGCGGGGAAAAGGGCACTCTTGTTCATTGTTGGTGGGACTGCAAATTGGTGCAGCCAATTTGGAAAGCAGTATGGAGATTTCTTGGAAAGCTGGGAATGGAACCACCATTTGACCCAGCTATTCCCCTTCTGGGTCTGTTCCCTAAAGACCTAAAAAGAGCATGCTACAGGGACACTGCTACATTGATGTTCATAGCAGCACAATTCACAATAGCAAGACTGTGGAAGCAACCTAGATGCCCTTCAATAGACGAATGGATAAAAAAAATGTGGCATTTATACACAATGGAGTATTACTCTGCATTAAAAAATGACAAAATCATAGAATTTGGAGGGAAATGGATGGCATTAGAGCAGATTATGCTAAGCAAGCTAGTCAATCTTTAAAAAACAAATGCCAAATGACTCCTTTGATATAAGGGGAGTAAACAAAGACAGGGTAGGGACGAAGAGCTTGAGAAGAAGATTAACATTAAACAGGGATGAGAGGTGGGAGGGAAAGGGAGTGAGAAGGGAAATTGCATGGAAATGGAAGGCAATCCTAAGGGTTATACAAAATTACATATAAGAGGAAAGGAGGGGTAAGACAAGATAATACAAGTGGAAGAAATGATTTACAGTAGAAGGAGTAGAGAGAGAAAAGGGGAGGGGAGGGGAGGGGAGGGGAGGGGAGGGGGGATAGTAGAGAATAGGACAGACAGCAGAATACATCAGACACTAGAAAGGCAATATGTTAATTAATGGAAGGGTAACTGATGTGATACAGCAATCTGTATATGGGGTAAAATTGGGAGTTCATAACCCACTTGAATCAAACTGTGAAATATGATGTATTAAGAAGTATGTGATGTTTTGAACGACCAACAATAAAAAAAAATTGCTTTTTTTTAAACTGTTTTTTTAAATGAGTCTTTTAAAACTAAGCTATCCAAAACTAAGTAACAGTAGCCAAGTGGCACAAAGTGAAGAGTACAAGAGCTTTCTTGTGGGGGAGGGCAAACCAAGGACCAACCCTCTATCTTGCCTCTTGGCCACTTCTTCCAAACTGTCCCAAGATTTATCTAATAAACTTTCTGAGAGAGGTGGAGGCCTTCTTTACACCTTCCTTGGCTTTAGGGCAAGGAAAACACCACACAGAAGGGGGTTAACCACACAGAAGGGGTTTCCTTCCCCCTTCTGTGTGGTGTTTGCCTCTCCCTAAACCCAAGAAATAATGGGAGGAGACTGGGACCGAAAAACAGAGTTACAAGTTTCAGCATGCAGTGTTGCCCACGCAGCCCCCCATTCCTAGTATTTTGAAGAATCTCCATCCTGCTTTGTAGAGTGGTTGCACTAATTTTACACCAACAGTATAAGAGTATACCTTTCCCCCTACATCGTGCCAGCATGACTATATTTGTGTTCTTGATAATTGCCATTCTGACTGGAATGAGAAAAAATTCTTAGTGTGTTTTGAATTGCAGTTCCCTCATTGCTAGAGATGCTGAAAATTTTTTCATGTATTTGTTGGTCATTAATGTTTCTTCTTTTGAAAAATGTTTATTTGGTTCTTTTGCCCATTTATTGATTGGGGTACTTACTTATTGGTGTTAAGTTTTATGAGTTCTTTATATATTCTAGATATTAATTCCCTGTTGAAGCAGTAGCTGGCAAAGATTTTCTTCCATTATTTAGAGCCTCTCCTGTGTTCTTAATTGTTTACATTTCTGTGCAGAAGCATTTAAATTTAATGCCATCCCACTTGTTGATTCTTGTTTTTTTTTCTTTTTTTTTAGTTTTAAGTGTCTTATTAAGGAAGTAAGTGCTAACACGTAGACCCTATGTTTTCTTTTATCAGTTGCAAATTTCTGGACTAGTTCCTGAGTCTTTGATTCATTTTGACTTTATGTTTGTGCAAGAAGAGAGATAGAGATCTAGTTTTATTACTTTACATATGAATATCCAGCTATCCAGGCACCATGTGTTAAAAAGGCTATATTTTCTTCAACATATTTTTGACAAGTATCCAATGTCTGTAGGTTTGGGGATTTCATTCTGCATCTTCTATTCCATTGGTCTTCATGTCTATTTAGATTCCAGTACCATGCTGTTTTATTACTATAGCTCTGTAGTATAAATGAGATCAGGTGTCGTGATGCCTCCTGCATTGCCTTTCTTGTTCAGGGTTGTGTTGGTTATTCTGGTTTCTTATTCTTCCAAATGACTTTTAGGACTATTTTTTCTAGTTCTATGAAGATCCCTGTTTGACATTCTGGCTTAGATCTAGTATCTAGTTTGTGAAGAACTGCATTTTATTTTGATGGAAATTTCATTGAATCTATATACCATTTTTGCAATAATAATTATGTCCATCCAAGCACATGGTAGTTCTTTCCCTCTTGTAAGATCTTCTTCAATTTCTCTCTTCAGTGTTCACTATCATGTTCACTGTAGAGATCTTTCACCTCCATGGTTAAATTGGTTTTCAAGTTTGGGGGCTTTTTTGTTTGTTTGAGGTTATTGTGAAAGGAATGGTTTTCCTGAGTTCTTTCTCAGCAGATTCACTGTTGAGGTACAGAATAGCTATTGATTTATGAGCATTGATTGTGTATCCTGCTGCTTTGCTGAATTCATTTATCAGCTTTATATGTCTTTTCCTGGAGTTTTGGGGTCTTCAAGATATAGGATCATATAATCAGTAAAGAGAGATAATTTGATTTCTTCTTCTCCTATTTGTATCTCTTTAATTTCCTTCTCTTACCTAATTGTTCTGGCTAGAGTTTTGAGAACTGTGTTGAACAGAAGTGGTGAAAGCAGACATCCTTTTCTTGTTCCCGATTTTAAAGGAAATGCTTTCAGTTTTTCTCCTTTCAGTATGATGTTGACTGTGAGTTGTTCACATATAGCCTTTATAATGTTGAGAAAAGTTCCTTCTATCCCTGGCTTCCTTAGCATTTTTTCAATAAATGGTTGTAGTATTTTATTTTCTGCAGCTATTGAGATAACCATATGATTCTCATTCTTAATTCTATTTAAATGGTCAGTTACATTTATTGACTTGTATCTGTTGATCCAACCTTACAACTCTGGGATGAAACCCCTCTCATAATGGTATATTACATCTTGATGTGTTTTTTAATGCAGTTTGGTAATATTTTATTAAGGATTTGCATCTATTTTCATCAGGGATGTTTGCCTGTATCTTTTATTGATGCATCTTTGCCCGGTTTAGATATCAGGATTATACTGGCTTCATAGAATGTATTTGGGAGTGTTCCTTCTGTTTCAATTTCATGGAATAATTTCAGAAAGACTGGTGTTGGTTGTTTTTTGAAGGTCTGGTAGAACTAAGCTGAGAATCCATCTCATCTGGGTATTTTCTTTGTTAGAAGACCTTTTATTGCTATTTCAATTTTGTTACTTGATATTGTGCAGGAAGCCACCCATGACATGTGCATGGACCTTTTCGTCTTTGAAGACAGTGAGTGGGAAGGTCTGGTATTTGGGAACTTAGCACAGCAATCCTGCTGTCAAGATGGCCAGATACACATGAACTGCCTCCCAGTTCTGCCCCAAAGAGGTCCAAAACAGCATCAGAGATGGGCGTGACCTGTCAGGAACCAGGCAGCCTCACCTCTATCATGTTTTAGGTGAAAAACTTTCTATGAAATTCCTTTGATCTTTTCTGGTATAAATGTGGTCTCCTCTCTTTAGAAGCTGCACCTGTCTGGACAGCTTGGCCTGTTGCTTGCCCCCACTCTGAAACATTCTTTTCTGTGTCCTGTGATTACTTCATATTACCATTTTCTTAACTTTTATTTATCAGCCAGCCCATCCCTCTGGAGGGGAACACTTTCCCTCACCCACTCAGGACATGAGAGAGAATACTGGTCTGTTTAGGTTTTCTGTATTTCCTGGTTAAACTTGGGCAGGTCATAAAAATCTAAAACTTTTTCAGTATCTTCTAGATTTCACAGTTTGAGTATAAATTTTCAAATAGTTTCTAATGACCCTCTGGATTTTAGAAGTGTCTATGGTGATATCTCCTTTTTCATCTCTAATTTTGTCTATTTGAGCCTTCTTTCTCTTACTTTGGTGAGTTTGTCTAAGAGTGGATAAATCTTATTTGTCTTTCAAAGAACCAATCCTTTATTGCATTGGTCCTGTGTGGTTTTCTTTATTCTCAATTTCATGGATTTGGGCTCTGATCTTAATTAGATCCCACCTTCTGCTGATTTTGAAATTATTTTGTTCTTTCTTTTGTAAGACATTGAGGAGGAGCACAAGCTTATTTATTTGGAATTCCTCTATTCTTTTAATATGGGTACTGGATGCTATAAATTTTCCTCTAGTAATGCTTTCATACTGTTCCAAAGATTTGATATATTTTGTTTGTCCTCATGTGTTTCCCAGAATTTCTTGGTTTCTTCTCTGATTCATTTTTCATTTAAAAGAGTAGAGTTCAATCTCCATGTGTTTATGTGGTTTCAATTATTTTTCTTGGTGTTGATTTCTAATGTTATTCCATTATGATCTTATAGGGTACACAGAATTATACTGACATTTTTGTATTTGCTAAGACATACACTGTGACTTAGAATATGGTCTATTTTGGAAAAGGTTCCATGGGCTGTTAAAAAGAAGGTTCATAAATTCAGCTATAGTGGGGTGAAATGTTCTGTTGATATTTATTAGGTCCATTTGATTTATAATATTATTTAAGTCAAAAATATCTTCATTGATTTTACATTTGGATGACTTGTCTTTTGGTGATATGGGTATGTTATAATCACTCCATTTTATTGTATTGGGATATATCGGGGGGTCTCATATCAAGAAGTACATTTTTATGTAATTATTTATGCTTACATTTGGGGTATATATATTTACTATCATAATATCATCTGCTTGGATTGTTCTCTTTACCAGTATGTAGTAGCCTCCTTTTTCTCTTCTAATTTTTATTTAAATCTGCTTTTTCAGACAGGAGAATAGCTGCTTCTGCTTGTTTTCAGACTTTGTTTTTTTTTAGAATATTTTCCCATCCTTTAACTTTCTACCTCTAGGTGCCTATGAGATGAGACTCTTGCAAACAGCATATAGTTCGGCCTTGGTTTTTGATCCATTTTGCTCTTCATTTAATTGGGGAGTTGAGACTTACACTCATTCATAGTATGGATATGTGTTTGTGTTTTCCTGCCATTTTGATTTGTTTGATATGTTTAATTGTCTTGATTTTCATTTAGTTGGTTACTCTTCTAGTGATCTTCATCTGTATGGGGGTTTGGATTGTTTGTAAGTTCCTGGGTTTACAGTATATCTTTGAGTATTCTTTGTAATACTGGCTTGATGATCTAGTTAATCCTTTTCAAGAAAAGTTTTTATTTCTTCATCAATTTTGAATGAAGTTTTGCTGGATGTAGCAATTTTGGCTGGCATTTATTTTCTTTTAGAACTTGTGATATCTCAACTCCAGGCTCTTCTTGATTTTAGGGACTAAGTAGTGAAGTCATAGGTGAGCCTTATTAGTTTACCTCTAAATATAACCTGCCATTTTTCTCTCACAGCTTTTAATATTCTTTCCTTATTTTCTCTGGTTGTCATTTTGATTATGATGTGTCTTGAAGAATTTCTGTTCTGATCTTGTCAGTTTTGGGTCCTGTATGCATCCTGTATATTGATGTCTATCTCATTTCTGATATGGACAAACTTTGTTACTATCTCATTGAAAAGATGCTTGATGCCTTTAGTCTGTATCTGCATGTTCTCTTCTATCCCAGTGACTCTTGGATTTTTCCTCTTGAACAAATAACTGGGTCAAATGTTGGTTACATTCCAGATTTTCTGAGGACTCACCTCACTGCTTTCCATAGTGGTTGCACCAATTTGCAGTCCTACCAGCAACCTATGAGTGTACCTTTTTCTCTACATCCTTCCCAACATTTATTGTTACTTGTATTCCTGATAATTGCCATTCTGACTTGAGGAAGATGAAGTCTCAGCATAGTTTTAATCTGCATTTCTCTAATTAATAGTATTGTATTTTTGCCATCTGGTTTCTGTTTCTCCTTCTTAGTAACACCTGGTTTATTTTTGAGGTGTAGACCATTTCCAGTTTCATATAGTCTTCTGAATTCACTTTATGGTCTATTCTTTTTTTTAAAGAACATTTTTTTTAAGAGAGAGAGAATTTTTTAATATTTATTTTTTAGTTTTTGGCAGACACAACATCTTTGTTTGTATGTGGTGCTGAGGATTGAACCTGGGCTGCACGCATACCAGGCAAGCGCACTACTGCTTGAGCCACATCCCCAGTTCTGTGGTTCTATTCTTAAGCAAGTAAATATGTCCATTAGAAAGGAAGGCCAATAGAATGTTCCTAAATGGAATGAAGTTTTGACAGATTGCTTCAGAGACTGATGATGCTAGAAGCTCATATGTTCAATTTGTGACATTCTTATCAGATGGATGTATGTCCCACTTATTTTTTAAATGAAATTATTTATTTATTCTAATTTGTTATACATGATGTCAGTGTCACACTTCTTTTTGCTCTGTAGTGTGTTTGCTCTTACCCTACTTTAAATGAGTTTTCTGCCCCCCCGCAATTCTTTTTGTTACCAATATCCTTATCCTTTTAATACAACTTCTTGCTTAGGTTACCTAAAATCAGCTTCTATTGTATCCACCCAAAATTCTGAACAAATAACCCCAAATTGGTGCCAAGGCATACATGATATACTTGCTCCAAAGAAAATTAAGGTTTAGAACTGTGTATCTGGCTGAAAATATGATAAAAGAAAAAGAACTCATTATGTGTTGGTTATGGAAACAATGTTCACATTATTTGAGAATATTTTGTCAAATAACTTATCACATGGTTAAATGAATCACTGCCTACAAAAAACAAGAATCTAATGGACCATATGGCTACCATCATGCAATATAACATGCTTAATTCAAAATATAACATGATTAATTCAAAGACTGAAACATGTTAGTGCTTCTGATAACTTAAAGCAAAAATTTATTTGAGAGCATTAACACTGTCATCTCTAGACAGGGAATTTGTGTCTCCATAAGAAAATAATTTCTTACATTTTATACCTGCTGAGATGAAATAGCAGAAAACTAAACCCACAGTTTTTGAGTATAAACTGTTGAACTCAGACCTTCAACATCTCTTATACAACTACACAATGGATTTCTGAGTGTGTCAGACAATTAAAAACACATCAAATACCCTTGGATTTTTTATACTTCATCCTAACTCCTTCTGCATAAGGAAGCAAACACTACTCAGTTTCCTGATGAAGTTCTTCTCCACTTGCTTCAAGACATACTTCTTTACTCCTTCCCTTAAGGAAGTTACCTTGAAGGAAAACGCTATTAATTTTCTCACACCTCACTTCTTATTTTAATGAGACCAGCTACTAGAGTCAGATCCCAGCCAGCTGGACTGGAGTACTCCTTAATTATAGATTCAGAATGCACAGCAGACTGGTTTTAAAATTTGAGAAGTTTTCTGATACATTTTGACAGAAATTCGAGGTATTTTGATGTGAATACATTATGGGAGTTCTTCACCGGGTATTAGGGGGGGTGGAGGCAAGAGGGATATTGGGCAGAATTTGCACTTGAAGGAATTTGACATTTTATGTCTCACTCATGTAAATAAACAGAGATCTGACAGTTTTCTAGATTGATAAACTGTTAACTAATGATGGGTTTCAGTAGAGGAAGTTGAGGCACTAGAAACACTTTGAGGAAAATCTTCTCTTGAGCAGTGATTAAAGGAATGGCCATCAACTTTCAGACCAGCTGAGGTGCTTCATTCTTTGAACATTGGTATGAGATAAAAAAGTCCAAATGGCCTCTCTGACATCTTGGGAATACTGGAAAGACAGTGTCCAAATCATGTCATTTGTGTAACATAGCAAAAAATATTTGGTTTTCAATGATGGTAGAAGTTTTGGCTTATTAGTCAGGTGGATAAATATGCTGTCCACCTGTGGTAGTTAAGTTACCAGTGATTCTGGTCTTGGAGATCAGGAATGGGTTCTTGTTCTTATTGAAGACTAAACACAAGAAATGTGGAGGCAAGTGTAGAAAGCAAGTTTTATTTAAGAAAAGAAATAGCAACAGGCTTTTCTGAGTAGGCAGGAGCCCAGAGCTGGGTTCCATTTGGGTTGTGTGTCTTGCACTCTTGTAGACCCCAAGGCTCCCCACCGTCTCTTTCTTCTTTAGGCCTAAAGACAGGATGGAGCAGGAGCACAAGGGATAAGAGTTAGCAATCCATTGAATTAGGCAGTGTGATCCCTGGAGGGTAGCTGTTAGCAACCCATAGTTTCTTCTTTGATAACCAGCCCTCATCTTCTCCACTCCCATCATTCATTACCTACACTACCTGCTAGACCTTCACCCTCTGCCTCAGTTTGTCAGTTTATCAAGGAATGTGATATGTCCTGTCCCATCAGATCAAACAGGGCAGCAGGCAGATTACTTTTTGGAAAAGTAAGCATGTGGAAAGTTAATACAGTGGGCTCTTTTTATAGAATTATTCTCTTAACCATGTTTCCATCATCCTCATCTATTTGTCCTCTTATACCAAGATATCTAGGAAAGAATAAGAGAGAGAGAGAGAGAGAGAGAGAGAGAGAGAGAGAGAGAGAGAGAGAGAGAGAGAGAATGAGAGAATATGAGAATGAATTTGATCAACACAGATTCCTTATGAGCTACTGATTCAGATTATGTTCATCTCCACATTGTTAGAACCAAGTTGCTTCACACAGAGCCATAAGATGAAGAGAAGCTCGGCTACCCTCCAGTAAGAACCCCACCCTAACACTACACAGGTGTCAACCAAAATCTTCCCAACTATTTTGGTAGCTGATTTATGAGTGATCAAAATCAGAATAAAAGTATAAACTCAAAAATTTTACAGATCTTTAGGGAAATTTAGGCTGTCTCTCATATTTTATTTAAATATATTTTAGTAGAACATGTTCCCATTCCTAAATTAATGACCACTAAAGAAGAATAAAAACATCATAACCAGAGTAGACTGAAAAACAACCCCTGAGGATAAGAACTTTTCTGACTCAAGATAAATCAGATAGAAAAGAAGAGAGTGCCTACCATAGAGTCAGCCAATGAGAAATACCCTCCAGGTACTACACAAAGCTAAGACCATCCAAGGCATAGATCCCTTAAAGAATAGAATTACAGAGAACTCACTAGACATGGGAATATGAACAGGAGAAATCAAAGCCAGAAGAATACCAAGTACAGAAAAGAAGTGTAAAATGTTGTAATATGCAGTATAAGCCATGGCCAGATTCATAGATGAGGACTATTGAATGGGTCATATCTACTGCTTTGGGAAATATTTTAATAGAGTTTCAATGCTTTATGTTTTAGCATTATTAAATGATATATATTTCTATATATATCATTTAATTTATTATTGATTATAGTAGTGATAATAGTTATTCTAATCATCATAAAATTTTAAAATAGGATACTAAAATAAACAATAGAGGAATGGAAATCAACTAGAGATCTTACACAAGATGTTGAATAACAATGAGTAATAGTTGGGGCCTTGTCTCTTAGGTGACGGACTATAGTTTTGTAAGAACACAAAATTTTGGCATTATATTAGATGTTGGAAATCTGAGTATTGTATAAATGGAAAGAAAAGCATGTAAAATTTGGCATTGTATATGTGGAAGAAGAACATATAGAATTTGAACAGTAAAATACATGGGTTATTGGGAGAATATTATTTTGATCTGTTTACCATAAATTTCCCCTTATAAAGAGTTCTCTGTTTTTCTTATTTTAAGAAGAATTAGCACTTCAGGATTGTATCCACAGTTTCACTTTATACACTTTCAATTTCAACTGCAGTTCAAAAATATAGGACAGCAAAATAAGATATTTTGAGAAAGGCCACATTCATATAATTTTTATTAAGTGTATTGTTATAATTGTTCCATTTTTATTATTAGTTATTATTGTTAAACTCTTACTGTGCCTAATTTATAAGTTAAACTTTCCTGGGGTTTATAGAGTTAGAAAAACCATAGTGGAGAGAAGGTTTGGCATCATCCACTGTTTTAGGCATCCACTGGGAACTTGAAATGTATCCCTTGAAGATATGGGGGAACATTGAACAGGCTAACAGAGTTTCAGTTAGGAACCTTGCCTTCCCAGAGAAAATGAATGCAACCCACCGTAAAGCTAGGACATAAATGCCTCCTTCACCAAAATTTGAGTTTCCAACAGAAGGACCAAAAGCCCCAAATTTCTTGGAACAAATATCTCCGCACTGTGGCATTTGACAAGTTGGGAGGCTGCTTGGAAGTTGCTTCTCTGTTTTCTATTTTCCACCCTCCTGGAATGTTTAGTAGGAGCTCATCTTCTCCAAACTTACCATTGCATATGTGCACACAAAGCAAAGAAAATACACATGTGTAAATATTTATATCTTGTTTAAGCCACCTATAGGTAATTTATGTAGGTTGTTACAAAAGAAACCTAACTCCAAACATTGAATGGAGGAAACAGATGCCAATTATTTGATTGCCAAAGGGTGTGTATGAATGGGTGTTTTTAAAATGTTGATGAAAGGAAAGAAGAAACTAGTTCAAAATCTAGAAGCCTTATTCTATAAAAATAATAAACATGGAAATCAGTCTGGTTAAAGTTTTTGATTTGCTGTTGTTGCTTGTCTTATAATTATTATTTTTTTAACTGGAATAATTAAGAAATGACCTCAAAATGAATTCCTGTCCTCAGGTTGTTTTCAGTTCCTGGATACCATGTGTTTTTCTTTTTTCATGTTTTCCCACTTCTTCTCCCTTTTTTACCCTCAACATAGCTTTGTCCTCACTAAAATCACATCTTAAAAAAAATTTCTATTTACTTAATGACCTATACTGATGGAATTGGACAAACTGATGACAGACAATACTATACCCATGAGAATGAGAATAACATAGCTAATGTTGTTTCAACACTAAGATGTTTTTAGGATACTTTATCACTTTAGCTACTTCAATCAGCATAACAATTCAAATCCCATAATGAGTTGAACCTAGCCTAATAGGATGCAAATGGAACAAGCTGTAGGTGCCAGTCTGCAATGTTTTATTTAATAAATTTGACTTATATTTGTGAAGTTTGACTCCGTACTTAATTAACAGAAAAGCTTAAAATCCTGGTGATACAAAATACACTAAACACTGCATCAATACAATAAATATTCAGTAAATACCTACTATACATAATTTTTTTTGTTTTTGTTTTTTCTGGTACTGGGAATTGAAGCCAGGAGAACTCCAACACCCAGCTACATCCACGACTCTTTTTATTTTTTTATTTTGAGACGGAGTCTCACTAAATATCTATGGCTGGCTTCTAACTTGCAATCTTCCTGCTTCAGCCTGCTGAGTCACTGGGATTTCAGATGTGCACCACTGCACCCAGTCATAACATTTAAAATGCATCACATGATGTTGTAGTACAATAGATAAACAAGCATCTCCAAACAGTTGTAATCAGGGAAGATGATCAATGCAGTACAAGTAAGAGCATTTGAGAAAGCCAATGCAATCTCCAGCCTCTTACGGTCATAGCACCATGTTCAAAGTTTTCTCTAGGTATACTTTTGGGTAGTTTTAAAATTACCTCTAAACAATGACTTATAATGTTCAGAACACAAAAGAGAATCTTCAAACTCTCTAAGATGTGGCAAAATTTTAAAAGCAGTTCATGTACCACCGAAAACCAAAATACAGCATGTTGGTAGTACAGTGGGTAGGTTGGATGGATCTCGATGGCACAAGTGACAAGTGATAAGTTAGGCATTACTTTTTATACAAGGCTTGTGTATACAGAAAAACAATTTACCAAAGAAATTGCTTATGGAAATTTTAAAAAGAGAGATAAATCTGAATTCAACATTTTTGGAAGCATTCTGCCTTAGATTTTCAACTTTTCCGGATTCTCTTGAACATTGAGAATAACAAGCAATGACATATGTGATGTTATACAGTGGAATACTGAAATCTGTTATAACTACAAACAGGAAATGGAAAGCACTGTATTTAAAAGAAAAGCAAATGGATCTAGACTGTATTCTTATCCACTATCTGATTTTATTTTCCCAATAGTTCATAATAACCCTTGCTTGGGAGATACAGCAGAGACTCAACATCCTGAGGCTAATGAGGGTACCATGGAAATGAGTAAAACCTAAATTTAGAAAAGGAGTCTTCCAGACCAGCACTAGTCCATGCCAAAAATCAGTTTCCCATGTTATGGGATCCCAAATTTGCTCTCAGGTGGTATTTTTGTGGAACTAAGCATCAAGAGAAATAGTAGATAGATACATTTAGAAATAAAGGGATAAATATAACTTCATCTTATTAAGTCACTTAGCTTCCCTCTTTATTTATTAGATAGGAATTATTCTTCAAATCTCCTATCCCAATAAACATTAACCCACAAATACACATGACATTGTGCCTCCATAAAAGGTTGTTTTGCTACCTAACCAAAATAGAAAAAGAGACCCAAACGACAATCCACATTTCAGGTTTACATATTGCTGGGTATATGGACTAAATTGGAAATTATTCTTTATTTCGTAGGTTGAATTTTTGTCTATGATAATATTGCCTAGATTTAGGTATTGGAATTATTTACCTGAAGCATTACTTAAATTACTTGCACGCTGGCATGATAACTCTGGCATGATCTTCTCTCAAACCTGGCTGCTATTGATACCTGTCAAATCTGTGAGAATCTAAATGACCCTTTTCTCATTGATTTTTGATGTTTAGAATTAATCATGTTGTTAAATTATTCTGTAACCACCAAACTGTACACATATAGACACATGTACACATATGTACATATGCAAACACATATACATACAATCTAACTATTTATATAGGTTATTGTAAAGTCTTACGTTACTTTTAATTGAGATTTTCAAATGTTCATGTCAATATAGTACTTTTACTTATTGCATATTCACAACCAATAATTTATATTATCCTAAAGATATAAGGCCTGAACTGAAAAACACTATAAACACCATTAGATGTTTTCATTATACTAGAGCAAAGCAGAGGTGACTATTCCATTCAGAGAACACTATATAAAATGTCTTGATTTAAACCAAACCAAAGTCAATTTCCATGTTTCTTCTTTAATTAAACAGCGTATTCTCATTAATTTTTCTTTCCACTTCCTCTTCATCATGCACACATGCTCTCACATCTTCGGCATGCCATCAAAACCAAAACACAGCACTATTATTATATCCAGAATCATTTTCATACAAACCAGATGGGACATGCAGTTTTCAAACTAATCACTTCATAGAATATTTTCTGTCTAAATTTTACTTCAGTATACAGGAAAGAAAAACAATAAAATACTATTTGTCCTCATTCACATAACATATTATTACCTGGTGGTTAAGAGATATGTAACTGTTATTAAAAATGCAGCAGCAGATTTTCATAAATGTCCTGAGTATTCAGATTTAAATATTGCCTTGAGGAAGAGTCAGTAATTTATGTGAAGCATTCTTTTCAGGAAATGTTTAATGCCGTGGGATAGAACAGTTGAGGATGTCTCATTTCTTTTTTTAAATACACTTGAATTTCAAATGCCTATCGAGATCAGGCAGACAAAATTCAGTTAATGCAAGAAACCATAAAGCAAGCGGAAGCAGATTTAGAATGAAAGTTTTTTCTTCCATAGGACTCTTTTCATGGCATCTTTGACATCCTTATTTCTCAGAGAGTAGATTAAGGGATTCAGCATAGGTGTGAACAAAATGTAACAGACTGAAGCCACTTTACGAAGCTCAGGGTTATTTGGAGGTGTGAGATACACAAAGGAGACCGTCCCATAAAGCAAACTGACTACCCCCAGATGGGAGGTGCAGGTGGAGAAGGCTTTCTTTCTCCCTTCACTTGAGGGGATCTTCAAGACAGTGGACACGATGTACATGTAAGATACTACAATGACAACTATGGTGGGTAAGATAATGAGGACAGCCAGACTAAATGACACCATCTTGTTGGTAAATGTATTAGAGCAGGAGATCTTTTCAATCGGGTTTGAATCACAGTAGAAATGATCAATCACTCGCGAGGCACAGAAAGACATGGAGAAGGTCACGCTGATTTGAAGGATGGAACTGACCCAGCCACAGAGATAGGAACCAGCCACCAACTGGATGCAGACACTTCTTGACATGCGGACACTGTAAAGAAGAGGGTTGCAGATGGCAATGAAGCGGTCATAGGCCATGGCTGCCAGGACAAAGGCCTCTGTGACCATGAAAAGTGCATAAAGGAACAGCTGAGCCACACAACCTGCAAAGGATATGGTCTTTTTCTGAGACAGGATGTTGGCCATGGCTTTGGGTACAATAACAGTGGAGTAGGAGAGGTCAATGACGGAGAGGTTGCCTAGGAAGAAATACATTGGTGTGTTCAGCCGGGGATCAGTCACAATGATGCCAATCATGCTAAGGTTCCCCAGGAGAACCATCCCATAAATAATCAGGAATAGTAGAAAGAGGAGATTGTGGAGCTCTGGACGGACCCTGATGCCTACAAGAATGAAGTCAGTCACTTCTGAATGGTTGTCTCCTCCTCCCTTGTCACCCATGGCAAACTTCTGCTTCAAGGTATAAGAGAAAGTCAACACATCAACCTTCCACTCTTAACTCTACTATAACAGAACTTCACACTAAAGAACACTTTACAGTTGACATATGCTTTCATATCCATTGTTTATGCACACCATTGAACTAAGGATGAGAGCTATTTTGTTGCCTAAGGTAACACAACTAGCTACCAATGGAATTCAAAGTCAAGGTCAAGTATTCTATGTCCAAGACTAGAATAAAATGGTTGGATGCTTCATTACGTGTTTCTCCCTTTTTATATGACATGGCTTATGACATGTAATTTGTAAATAATAATTTCCAACTATTGAAGTCTGAACATTCCTAAAAAAGGCACTTTCTTAATTCCTAAGAAAGATACTTCCTTAAATTTTAATTTACCACTTAATATTTATGATTTTTAATAACACTTTTCTTCACCATAGTAGTGAAAAATACATAAAGAAAAAAAAGTAGCTTAAAGTACCTTCCAAAGGAACATGAAATTTCTATCAAAAAGAGGTCTTGGCACTGATGGTGGGACTGCAAATTAGTGCAGCCAATTTGGAAAGCAGTATGGAGATTCCTTGGAAAACTGGGAATGGAACCATCATTTGACACAGCTATTCCTCTTCTCAGACTCTACCCAAAGGACTTAGAAACAGCATATTATAGGGAAACAGCCACATCAATGTTTATAGCAGCACAATTCACAATAGCTAAACCGTGGAGCCAACCTAGATGCCCTTCCATAGATGAGTGGATAAAAAAATGTGGCATTTATACACAATGGAATATTACTCAGCAATAAAAAATAATAAGATCTTGGCATTTGCAGGGAAATGGATGGCATTAGAGCAGCTTATGCTAAGTGAAGTTAGCCAATCCCCAAAAAATAAATGCCAAATGTTTTCTCTGATATAAGGGGGGGTGACTCAAAATGGGATTGGGAGAGCAAGGGAGGAAGATTACCTCTAGATAGGGAATAGGTGTGGGAGGGAAAGGGAGGGAGAAGGGGAATAGCATGGATAGTGGAAGGAGACCCTCATCATTATGCAAAATACATGTATGAAGATGTGAATTTGGTGTCAACATACCTTATATATAATCAGAGATATGATAAATTATTGTATAATGGCATATTAAGAATTGTATTGTAAAATAAATAAATAAATAAATAAAAAGAGGTCTTGGCAACTTTGAATAAATTAGCAGGAAGTTAATTATTTTACTTAAGGGTCTTTTAAAATGCAACCAATCTTCAGCTCCTAAAACTAGTATAAATTTATTTAAATGCAAAAGCAAAATGTGAATGAGTCATTTATAGTTTTTAATCCAGTGAAGTTTATTGATTTAGTCTCTCTACATAAATATGTCAAGAAATTCATCAGAAACTTCTGAATTTGAGGGAAAAAATAGAAGCTTCAAAGTAAGGAACCAATCAAGACCATTGACTGCACAAAAGATTATATTCGAGTAGAGAGCAAATTTTATTGAACTCTTAACTTCACAGTAAGAGCTCAGTAGTTTTAAAAATAAATATGTATTAATTTCCTAGAGGTGTCCAAATTCACCTATTGGATTTGGGCAACAATTTGAGCAACCAAAACAATGCTGGTTATTTTGAATATTTCTACTTTTTATTGAAAATGAAGCTTCACACTTATTGTAAATTACCTGGCACTAAGGATAGTGCTATCATTTTCTTTTTTTTTTGTAATATGTAAACCACATGTCATTGATTCTTCCAAGGACTGGTATAGATAACAATGCCAGGAAGAGCCCCAAAACTTCCTGGCCAAAATTGAAAGTCGTGGTAGGGGAGTAATCAAAATTAGAAGGTATGCAGTTTCTCTTCTACTTTTCCTCCTTCAATTGTAAAAGATTTAATTGTATTCTTGTTTTTTTTTCTATTGGCTACCAAAATCCCTCAAGACCCAAAGCCTTCATGAACTTTTTTTAATCATTTTTATTTGTTACTATTACTAACAACTTTCTCAATAAAGGACAGAACATTAATTCCTATAAATTTAAATCAACATAAAAATGACTGAAATGATATCACTATTCTCTGTCTCCATCTTCAACCCTCTGTTCCACCACATATTTGAAATCCATTCAAGTGAGTTTATAATAATTTGGTTTTTTTTAAAAAAGACATATTTTAAAAAGATGTACACAATGTCTTTTTTATTTATTTTTTATGTGGTTTTGAGGATCAAACCCAGTACCTCACAAGTATGAGGCAAGTGTTCTACCACTGAGCTATAACCCCAGCTCCAATAATTTGGTTGTAATGAAGGAGATAAACTAGCTTTACGGGTTAAGATACAAAAGAATGATTACATTTTATTCTGGAAGTTTGAAACTTTTTAGACATAAAGCTGAAGAAATAATTTCAAGCTTCAGCCATCATATGTTGGCTTGGAATGGGAAAAAAAATTTCTTTTAGAAAATAGAAAAGATTTTAAGATATGTTAAAATCACTTCTCTTTGTTTTACAGTGTCACAAGATTATGTCACAAATATATCTTTGTTTTACAGTGTCACAAAATTATGATTAACTTGATTGTAATTATCATTTCACAATATATACATATACTAAACATCAAATTTTATATCTTGAAAATATGCTACGTTTTGTCAATGATATCTCAATAAAGCTTTGAAAGAGTTACAAGTTTAATAGTTATTGATTGATCTTATTTTTCAAAGCAAAGGAGGAAGAGAAGGTAGAGGAGGAGAAGACAAAACTTAAATTCTTATTCCCAATCAAATGCTACTTTATTGACCCTATGTCAATGAAAGAAACATAATTTTCAAGGATAGTCCATTTTTATCTATCTGACCATTCAATTATGTATTTTGCTAATATTGTAAAGCATGTGTTCTGTTCCAAGAATTACGTTTGGTACTGGAGATGATGACACAAAAGGTTTGACTGTAGTACTAACTTATGGCATGATATGATACATGATGTGTAATGTTTATTATAACTGATTTTAGTTCACTATTGAATGATCAATAATAAATAGATACCTTACTGCTAGCTTTTTAAAGAATAAATTTTTAAAAAAATATTAACTGAAAACGACAAAATTTTTGACTAAGAGATTCCCTTTGTATAGGTAGGCTTATAAGGCCAAACTTAAGTTTAAATGGTCTGAAATATATACTCTGTGTCATGACTTTTGATTCAGAAAATCAAAATATCTTTGAAGAAACACTATTGATTCTAAACTACAGTAATAGAATCCAGCAAAGTAATATTGTTTATTTCTTTCATGCAAAATTATAGAATATAGATTATGAAGAGATTTATTGCAATGAAGAAAGAATTATACTGTTGAATATGAAATAATTGAAATGAAGAAAATGGAAAATGTCTGTGGTTGTGAGGTTTTCTGAGCAGTGAAATGAGAACGAATGAGATAATATCTCTGTGAGTATAATTTAAATATCAGTTAGTGCATTCCCACTCTGATTTAGCCATAGACTTCCTTCAAGCAATGAAATTTGAATTATCAAGGTTTCTTTTCACCTTGATAATTTTTAACTTATGACATCACACATTTTGAAACTGGAGAAAAATTATATTAAAATCATCTAGACAATGTTTTTTGCTATCTTCAAATGTGATTAAAGTAGATAAATGTTTTATAATTATTCTTACCTGGATTAATGTTTCTTTTCTGTCCTGTGAACTTCTTCACGCGAAAACTTAGAGTTCTAGATCCTTTTTATTTCATTCTAAAAAGTATGATATATTTGAAAAATTAAAACCATTGATGGCAATGCCCAAATTAAACATCTCATGATTTTTAATTTCCAATAAATAATAACCTCCATTGTCATGACTTGAGCATGTTTTTAGTGGTTTTGCCTAAGTCCATCATTTCCCATTACCTGTTATTAAAGTGAGCTCTTTCTTCAATATGATTCCATATAATATAAACCCGTTGCATTGACTTCCTGAACAGAGTGAAGATGATGAACTAGGAATCTCTTTTGTTTTCTTAGAAGATTATAACTATTTCTCTACCAAAATTTAACAAGTGCCAATGAATCTATGAAGTCAAACTGAAAATCTCTCCCCTCCATGCTGCCACTTCACAGGCCTTAGAATAAAGATGGGAGGAAATGGAAATTTAAGATGGGCAACAAGATTGCCTGAGCCCAGATGATCTCAAAAATAGCAGCCCAAATCCGTGGCAGTCTTAGTTTTTTCTGACTCCATGAAACAGTTGCAGAGAATTGCAGCATAAAGGTTTTCAGAACTTTAGAAGAAAAAGTTCCTCTGAGAGAAGGTTAAAAAGTAAATCAATTATAATTTCATAACAAGACCAAACTTCAGGGCCCTCCCATGAGGACCACACGGAGCAAACACTGTGATCTCTTCACTTGTGGAATGCTCTTGGGACAATCACAAAGTTATTTTGGACAAGACTCCTTGTTAGAAGTTTTTTTCCTTGCTATTAAGCTAAAGTTTGCTTCTCTGTAACTTCTATGTATCTCATTGCCAGAGCTTCTACTCAATATTCTGTTTTTGAAGCTACACTGAAATACTTCTATTTTATCCTTTGACATATTTTCAGACTTTTAAAAGACACTTTTGGCCCATAGTCTTTCATTTCCAAATTTAACCTGCTTAATTTCTATTAGGATCTCCTTTTCACAGCAACTGAATAACTTCTATCTTGCTGATAGACCCAAAAGCATATATACTGCCAATATTTTACATCAGGCTGAATGCAGTCTGTTCCGTTGGAATTCAGTTCAGTTGGAATATCACTGTCTAATTACTTGTGATTTATACTTCACTTAAAGCATATGAGACTAAAAGGGTTTTGTTGTTGTGGGCCCTTTTAATATCTTGTAGTCAAAAGAAACCTTCAGTTTTGCTTTTATCTTATTTTGGTCTCCTATGAATCACTACTAAACCAGATGTTCCCCTATTCTGGTTTTGTGATTGCTCCTATATTACCTTCCTTCTGACTATTCCTTCTCAGTTCTCAGTATTTTTTATTTACCTTTTAGACTATTGGTTTTATATTATATTTCTGTTATAAAAATTAGTGTTATGTACTTGTGGGTCCTTCCAGTTTTATTAGTGAGTGCTACATGTTTTTGGATGTAAGGAGTTTTAATGTATTCCAAGCCTTGTGGTATGTATCCATGACTACAAAATTAATATATGACATGAACTTTTATGGACTAGTAATTTTGCATGTGTGTCAGCTATCACAAATCCAGACAATAAATTTTTCACATTCCAGCTTCACATATAAGCTCTTCACAATCTTGCTTTAAAGCATGTATTTCCATTTTCTGGAACTATCTCTTCCCTGTCCCAGTTTGAGACACCACTCCCTATGCCTGAGCAGACCTTGCAGTTCCTGGGCTCCTGCTGTTACTATGCTGTTATTAATGCATTCCTTTTATTGCCTGAGTATTTTTCCTGTTTATTGTTACTTCTATAATAAAATTACTTATTAATGCCACAAAAATACCTCTACATCCTTCCTTTGATGTGTTCACTTAACTAAAAATATTGCAAATTGGGCTATTACCGTCTAAATTGTAACTTCTATGAAATCAGCCGAGAAACTCCACTTGACACCCATTCATCTTGCTCAGGGTGGGCTCAGTTCATTGATTTAAATCACCCTTCCTGCTTTCTCCTTCAGTCCGCTTGTAAATCCTATCGACATCTGAGATTCAGTTCATATTTCTTCAGAATTACCACTGTCTTGCTATAGTATCCCTGTTGCCACCACCTCCTCTTACTCTTTTTAATGCAATTTTAGTCATGCCCATGAATAGTAATACTTATTTATACTTTGATTATTTTATACTTGTCCTTTTATATTACCAGCTGAGTAAGAATTATAAATTTAGACCTTGCTTGCAGATTTACCCATATTACCTACAGATAAAAATTGTAGATAAAATATAGGATTAGTATATAAGCTAGTGTAATGGATATTTTTGGTACAGAAGTGATATGATAGCTCATATCAAATTATATCATGGCATACCATGATGCAAGATTCACAAAAGGTGAACATCTCTATCACAGCATGTAACACATTGCATGTATATGGCTTACTAAAGGGAGGAAGCCTGCAATGGGACAAGAGGTTCAAGCTTCTCCTGCCTTACGTAGGAATTTATCCCTCTATAATTAGGGTATAGGGAGAAGAACAGGAATTCTTGTTGGAAGGATACTATTAATAATATCCATCATTGCTGTTTTTTGCCAGATTAATTTGGGAAATGACTATTTCATGACTGGATGTTTTGTAGGTTCTTTAAAAGCCCTCCCCAATTCCTAAGCCTTTTCTACTCAATGGCTCCCTTTGTGAGAATAATTGTTTTATATTCCTACCACTTGCTTTGTTCTGTCTCAGCATTTAGAAATGTTGGTATAACCAGTTTTTAATCACTATCTAGGATCTTCTATCAGGATCTGCTGGAACTAGCTCTGGTGCATCATCTTTTCATGGTACTTCACTTGAAAGTCAGTGTCCAAATCCTGAAACATTAGTGGTATTTAAATCCTATGTGATCTGTGTTTAACACAAGAACCCAAGAGTAACTCAATTTAATCTGGATTTTTAAAATAAGAAAGCAAAGTTTAGATGCTTGGACACTGGTGATTCTTTTTTTATAGTTAAGAAGAAGAGATCGTTTTATTCTATGAATCTGGGGTCTATTCATATTAATTACATCTTTTACAAGTATATCAGAAGAAGGAGCTAAGAAAAACAATTTTGTAATAGAGTCATTGTGTAGTTTTGGCATCAGTGGAGATTTCCCAGGAGAACTTCAGTTTTAGAAGTTAGATTTGACTTAGCACAGAAAAAGTTACTCAACATCTGCCCAGTAGTTGATGAACCATTTGGCACTTTTGAGTAGGGATGACACATGCAAGAAACACGCTTCCCCATCAATGGTGCCCTTACAAGTTCTCTTCTACAAGTTTTAACATTTACAACTACAACACAAAAACTTCCTTCATTATCAGTCCCATTCAACTATCCCAGAATCTCCCCACTGGGATTTATTATTCTGTATTGGTTTCAGGCAGAAAATAGTTTGCATTAAGATTTAACTTTAATGAATTTGTAGGTAATTTTTTTGCTGCTCCATTTGGCACAGTGCCTTGCAGACCTAGTCAAGTTTTGGCTTTAGTTAGTGTCACTGCTACAATTATTTCCTAATTGTCATTATAAGAGTAGAAGACCATGATTAAGCAAAGTTTGTCTGAAACTGAAAACACTTTCAATTTACAATAACTTTTTCATATCATTTTTTTCCCCTCAAAGCAATTGGGAACAAAATAGAATTAAAGAATCTTTAGATAAGTAGATGTCTTTTATAAATCTAGAGAGTTCCCTCTAATTTCTTTTTAATCCCTAGGCTAGATGTAGTTGGAAACATGCTTAAGAACAACTATGATGATTCAGAATTTACTGGAATTCAATATATATTTGTGTAAAATATTTATATAAAATATTTATAAACACAAACATACATACATAAATAGCAAAATTTGGAAACATCTATAATGCACAGAAACATAATTTTTTTTTTCAGAATAAGGAAAGGGTCTTGATAAGAATGATATTGTCATTTGGCTTCCAAAAGTCTATAGTAAAAGAATTGAGCCAATAACTTAGGACCAAAAATTGGATAAACTCGGACAAAAAGGTGCCATGAAAATGTTCTCTGATATACAAAGCTTAAAAAAAACCTCCCCCCCAAATAAATAAATAGATCTTTTCAGAATTTTTGGAAAAATCATGAAGAGGAAGAATAGCAGAATAAGTAAAGATAACTTTTAAATCCAGCTGGATCATGTAATAGTTGCAGGATGACCTATGATAAGATGCTTAGCCCCCTTAAACTTGGGTTCTCTATATTTAATCCCAGATGACTATGATGATTAAATGGGTCATTGTATCTCACACATTCTCAGGACTGCCATAAAGATGGTAAGGGCACTATCAGTGTTGTCCCCCAAACCTACAGTTAACACACTTTAATGGAGAAGACTAAAAAGATAAATGTGTACAGATTGGGCAAGGACATATAAATGTCTGTATTCACACATGATATAGCTGTGTATACAAAAAGTCCTAAGGAATTCTCACCCTCCCCCAACTCCCCAAAAAGCTGCTAAAACTAAAAGATGAATTTAGCAAGGTCTTGGGATAAAAATTAATATATAAAAATCAATGTAACTTTATATATCAAAACAAATAATTGCAAAATAAAATTTAATAAAAACAAATTATTTATAATATTAAAATAAAAACGTCTTAGGTATACATTTAATTGAAAACATTTAAGGTTTCTCACATTTAAAATTACAAAGTATTGCTAAAGGAACCTAAATAAATGGAAATATTATATATATAATTTTTGTGAACTTAAATGATCAATATTAAAATATCAAATCTCCCCAAATTGATCTATAATTTAACATAACCAGAATAAAAATTCCAAGAAGGTATATACTTAAATTACTTTTAATTAACTACCAAATATGAAAATATACTATAAAATTATAATAATCAGGCTACAATTAAAACAACATTGATAAAGCATTACTCTTTCATATGCTGAGTTTATGTCCTTTGGATATCGACTGAGGAGTGGGATAGTTGGGTCAAATGGTGGTTCCATTCTAAGTTTTCTAAGGAATCTCCATATTGATTTCCAGAGTGGTTTTTACAGATTTTCCATCCCATCAGCAATGTATGAGTGTAACTTTTCCCCCACAACCTTGCCAACATTTATTGTTGCTTGTATTCTTGATAATTGCCTTTCTGACTAGAGTGAGTTGAAATCCTAGAGTAGTTTTGATTTGCATGTATCTAATTGCTAGAGATGTTGAAAAATTTTTAATATATTTCTTTATCAGTTGTATATCTTATTCTATGAAGGGTCTGTCCTGAGCCCATTTATTAATTGGGTTTTTGGGTTTTGGAGGTTTTGTTTGTTTGTTTTGTTTTGTTTTGTTGGTGTTCAGTTTTTTGAGTTCTTATATGTCCTGGATATTAGTGCTCTATCTGATGTGCATGTAGTAAAGATGTTCTTCCATTCTGTGCGCACTCTCTTCAAATCATTGATTGTTTCCTTTGCTGAGAAGAAGCTATTTAGTTTGAGTCCATCCCATTTATTAATTGATTTTATTTCTTGCACTTTAGGAGTCTGGTTAAGGAAGTCAGGTCCTAAGCTGACATGATGTAGATTTGGGCCTACATTTTCTGCTATTAGGCCCAGGGTCTCTGGTCTAATTCCTAGGTCCTTGATCCACTTTAAGTTGAGTTTTGTGTAGGGTGAGAGATAGGAGTTTAATTTCATTTTGCTACATATGAATTTCCAGTTTTTCCAGGACAATTTGTTGAAAAGGCTATATTTTCTTTGATGTATGTTTTTGGCACCTTTGTCTAATATGAGATAACTGTATTTATGTGAGTTTAATCTCTGTGTCTTCTATTCTGTACCATGGGTCTACATTTTTATTTTGGTGTCAATACCACATCAATGTTTATAGCAGCTCAATTCACAATAGCTAAACTATGGAACCAACCTAGATGCCCTTCAACAGATGAATGGATAAAGAAAATGTCGTGTATATACACAATGGAATATTACTCAGCTTTAAAGAAGAATGAAATATGGCATTTGTAGGTAAATGAATGGAGCTGGAGAATATCATGCTAAGTGAAGTAAGCAAATCCCTCAAACCCAAAGGCTGGATGTTTTCTCTGATATGTGGATACTGATCCATAATGTGGAGGGGGCTAGAAAAGAATGGAAGAACTTAGTATTGGGCAGAGAGTAATGAAGGGAGGGAGGGGGTATGGGGGTGAGAAGGACCATGGAATGAGACAGACATTTTCACCCTATGTACATGTATGATTGCATGAATGGTGTGACTTCATTGCATGCAGCTAGAGAAATGAGAAATTGTGCTCCACTTGTGTAAAATGAGTTGGAATGCATTCCGCTGTCATATATAACTGATTAGAACAAACAAACAAATTTTTAAAAAATAAATACATAAAACATTACTCTAAAACACCAACAAACTAGAAGAAAGTGACAGAAACAACTCCAAATATATATTCTATTGCTTTTAAACAAATGTGTCAAGACTATTCAATAGCAGATAGGACAATCTTTTAAACAAAGTGTGATGGGGCAACTGGATAGCATATAGAATAAAATTAACTTTGATTAAACCAAATTATTTCAAGGTAAGTAATAAACTTAAATCAAAAACTAATATTATCAGTCCTCTGGAAGGAAACATAGGACAATATCTTTGTTGCCTTGTATTTGTCATAAATATCTTAGACTTTGAAAAAAGAAAACACTAACTTTACAATTAGGAAAAAATTAACATTGCAATTAACCAAAATTAAAATATCTTGCTTTATGGAAGATATTATTAAAAATATAAAAACAATGTAACAATTATGAAAAATACATATTTCTGTCAAAAAATTAATATCTAGAATACATAAAAAATTTCCTTCTACTTGAAAATAATCCAGAAACATGTTGATTTGATTTCAGGGAAACAGTAACATTGAAAAATAAGCCTACCATAACACACAGGTGTGCACCATGAAACCTTTGCTCAGCCTTTTTCCCAGAACACACATTACTATGCAGGGCAACTGCATAGTAATAATGAAAGAAATAATCAAGTATTCTTGGGCAACATCAAAAACTAGCCCCTAATATTAAAAATTCTTGAAAACACAAAATATGCCTGTGTTCCATTAGTCAGACTTATGGTAGTGAGGTGATGAATGGTATAGGAATTCATGTTAATGTTATCTCCACTGGATCCATAAAACTATCCAATAATTTTCTGGAGTTCTTAATTAATGGAAGAGACACCACACCAACGGAAAGAAAAACAACACTGTCTCTTAACTCTTGAAGATCAAGGAGTTATTTTGGACAAAAGGTCAAGTAGCTGCCTAATTTGAAATGTTAGAAAGAAAGGGGGGGTGAGGGGGTAGGGGTGGGGGTGAGGGTGGGGGTGGGGGGTGGGGGTGGGGGGGTGGCTGGGGGAGGCAGGGGGGGGAGATATAGAAAAAAACTGATCTCTCAAAGTTCTACAGGCAGCAACCAAACTGAAAAGCTACCCCAGTGTCCAGACTTCTAAAGATCAGCCAAGAAATCTCCTTTTATATTACATCCAGTGGTAAGTGCTGAGGAACTGTACACTGGATACATTAGACAGTGATGCCAAAAGAAGACATTACCAGGAGTGGCTGTGATCATTCCCAATGTTGTCACCCCACCAAGCAAAGTTGGACAAAGTCAAACTAAGACCTTGTCATCAATTATCAAAAATAGAGATAGCTATTAGTTTTCATATCTACATACATTGTATGTTAAATTTTTTTTCATTTTTTTCTCTATTTAGAAATTATTAGAGGAGTTTTGTTGGTTTGTTTCATTTTGTCTTTATAGTTTGTTTTGAGCATTGCTAGAATAATTTCTTGGTATCAGCAAATACACACATTTGAAACTAGGCATATTGGGCTAGACTCTCAAAATGTGGACTTTTTTTTCTTTATTTTAGTTCTCTGACATTAATTTAGCCCTTTCTAAAATTCTACTCACGGCTTTTTATTTAAATATATATTTTTAACAATTTTCATTTGCAAAACTCAAGGGGGGAATATATATATATATATATATATATATATATGACATAAATTCATAGATATTATGCAGAAATGATATAAGTAATGCATACATGTGTGTACCTGTATATGTATGTATGTGTGAACAAATATACATAGAAAATCAACATATATGTGTGAATGAACATTCATGTACATATATAAAACATATATATAAAGCAACACATAGGTATTTATTAAATACATATAAAGCATAAACTATACATGTATATGAAGATGAATTTGCACAAAGGACTTTAATATAAGAGTGAAAAAATTAAAAAAATTAGATTGTCAAAATAAGCAGGAGACAGGTGTTTATTTGGGCAATAAATATTCTTTTGACCACAAGTAATATTTTAATCACCTACTATATAACAGGTAAATAAAATATATGCATTTCCTGTGTTAATGGGACTTCTGCTTTATGAATAAGTAGGTAATAATAAGCATTTTTGGCTGAGTGTCTGGTGGATGCTCCCCACTTCTTAACTCATGCCAACAAGCACAGGTAATTTACTACCTCTCTGCTTCAAACAAACAAGTATAATTACATTTACCTAACTCAGTCCAACATATTGTTATTTATCTCTTCTTGCCTTTTTTTATTAAGAGCCAATTTTATGTTACAAAGATAGAATATTCCCTTAGTAGACAAAAGTAATTTCTTATGGTGTATTTACAGAACAGATGTCTAATGACCAAGTCTATGCAAACAATCAATTCATAACTTAAATACCTGTTTGCTCCAAATTATTTAAAGGTTTAGCCTAGCAGATATTTTCAACCTGTTAAGAACACTTAGCCTGAATAGCATAATAATTAAAATAAAAATCTGTTCACCATTAGGGTAGAGTCAGATCACTTGTATTTCCAGAATGTATGAAGAACCAAAAAAACCCCTCAATATCAATAAAACAAAGAGTCCAATCAATAAATGGTCAAATAAACTGCTCAGAACTTTTTTTAAATTGTTACTCTAGTTTCTAATTGATCATAATGAGAGCTTGCATGAAAAAGTTACACTTTCTTAACGAAAAGCTAATGAGAACTTTAAGCATTTTGTTTTGATTAGACTTAGACAAATTGCAAATATAGTACAAAGAGGTCCTACAAACCTTTTCCCAACTTTCAAATAGTGTTAACATCTTACAGTTAAATGGAACAATTTGTCAAACCCAAGGAAGTAATAATAGTCTATTAAGACTAAATTTACTCAACCCATGATTCAAATTTCACTACCCCCCCCCCCACAATGGCTCTAATCCTGATGGGTCCCATCCTGAATTCCATTCAGGACCCAATACTGATTTATATCTGAAGTCTTCTATATTCCTCTGGACTGATATTTTCTTAGATTTTCTTGTTTTTGATAATCTTGACAGCATTGAGAACATTTGTCAGGTATTTTATAGAATGCCTTTTAATTTGTTTTTGTATGATGATTTTCTCTTAGATAACCGGTAGATATGGGTTTTGAGGGCCAGAGAAATAAAATGACCTTCTTATCACATCATATCAGCAAGTGTATGTTATCAACACCATTACCAGTCCCCCCTATTTTGTCCCTGCTTTTTTAACTTCTGAAAGGTATTATATTCTATGACTACTGTTTTTTCTTTTTTAAATTGACTAAGTGTATTGGTACATCTTGATAGACCACAAGTAAGCAAACATGCATGAAGCAGCACAGCCTGTTTTATTCCATCCCCTGGCTACTGCATCTCCCCAGTAAAATTACAGTTTTATGCCAATGAAATGAAAGATCTCATAGGAGTAAGCACTTGCTATTTTTCTTCAGAAATCTTTTCTGTCAATTTATTAAATTTGAAGGTTTGAAGTATTTATAATTTGCATTTTAAAGCATATGCCTGTGTCAGAAAACTATGGTAACAAAAATACAACTCATCAAATGTAAGTGCACTCATTAAAGTGCAATAGCCATACAAGAAATATTAGAAACACAAAAAGGGTCATGCATAACTTAAATATCAAATGCATAAGACACAAAAATTGTGAACACATATATCAAGCATCATAGAAAATGAAATAAGGTAGTGCAAATTGATGAAAAGGATTTTAAATATCTAGTGCAATTTTACCCCCTCGTGAGAGGACATTAATATTAAAGATTTCCCTTTTGTGGATTTGCATATTCAGCTTTTAGAAATGAGATACAGAATGTATTTCTCTACCTCTGATATGACAGCAAAGTAATAACAACCAATGCTAAAAATAAACAATAATAAATTATATTTAAACATCAACAATTTTGTTGAATTATTTTGTTAAATGCATGATAGCACAGTGTTACAAAAACCAGAGAGAAGTATATTTCTATTTATGGAATGACTGCAAGTTTTATTGATGCCCAAGAAATTCATATATAACAATGCTCTTATAAAAGAGTGATTGATGGGTTGATAGTACCCCTTCATTGAAATTAATTCACTTGTGAGCTGGTCAGCTTAAAGAATCCCTGAATGACTCAAACTCAATTCCATATTAAAAGCAAACCAGGATGAATCAGTGGGCGCTTCAATAAGGAAACATTAAGAAAGGAGAATTAGGGTAATGTTTTCTTGTTCCCTAGGGTTTTTCTTAAAGCTTCTTTGACATCCTTGTTTCTTAGAGAGTAGATCAGAGGGTTTAACATGGGTGTCATCAGTATGTAAAATACTGAGGCCACTTTGTAGAGTTCAGGATTGCTGGGAGGTACGAGATACACAAAAGAGACAGTCCCATAAAGCACACTCACTACCCCAAGGTGAGAGCTGCAGGTGGAGAAGGCTTTCTTTCTCCCTTCAGTGGAGGGAATCTTCAAGACTGTGGACACAATCTACATGTAAGAGACTACAATGACAACTATGGTGGGCAAAATAATGAAGATAGCTAAACTCAGAGATACCATCTTATTGACAAAGAGATTAGAACAGATCTCCATTTGGTAAGAATCACAGTAGAAATGATCAATAACTCAGTATGCACAAAAAGACACTGTGAATGTTACACTGACTTGGAGGGTGGAACTGACCCCATCGCAGCAATAGGGACCAGTTGACTATAGAGGTATCTTGACATGTAGACACTATAAAGAAGAGGATTGCAGATGGCACTGAAGTGGTCATAGGCCATGGCTGCCAGGACAAACCCCTTTGTTACCATGAAAACTGTATAAAGAAACAGTTGAGCCACACAATCTGCAAAGAATATGATTTTTTCTGAGATAAGATGTTGTCCAAGGGAAATCCAAGATGGCCGGCCAGAGGAGGCAGCATTCTGTGATGCTCCCGTGACCTGGGACACAAGTAGTGAGAATACTGCTTCTCTGTGAGTGAAATTCCTGCTCCCATGTGAAAATCGTGGCCATCGTGCCCCTCCAGGGCTCTGGGCCTCAGCATCAGAGTAGGTATCCCAACTACTCACCCACATAGGACTATCAGGTACCTGAGGGGGCACCATCAACACCCACTCAGAACTTTTGGCCATGCACCTGAGCAGAAATCACTGCTGCCATTCCCACGCAGAACATCTAGCAGCTTCCCACATGCAGGAACTCTAGCCGCCACTCCTGTGTGGACCCCCATCTACCAATGTGGGGCTCCCCTGGTCACCGCCATCTTGGGATTCTGCAGCAGCGCAGATAGTCCTCTACTCGCAGTAGCCTACCTGTACCCGAGAACTTTACACAGGCTCTGAAGTCAGCTGATAGCCACACACTGCATGAGCTCATCTCTGAACTCATCCTCCAATGCCATCTCTTGGCTCCCCCGACACAATCCAATAGCCCACTGCTGAAAGCAGGCACCTCCATCTTGGGCCACCTTCATCACCATCTTCAGTGGGGGCGGCTTCCAGTTTTGGAACTCCAGCTGGCCAGGTACCCAGTTTCTAACTCCACTCTCTCCCCAGCAACTATTATCCTGGTATGTTGACACCCTGGTTAACTTTACCACCCTGAGGGAGGAGATTCCAGCTAACAACAGATGACCCCACCTATTGGATGAGAAGGGAAGCAGGAAAGACATGGATTTCCAACCAAAACAATCCTGTTTCTTCCTTTGAGATTGTTTTTTTCCCTTCTCCCTCTCTACTCTCCCACCCTCACATCTCCCAACATAATGGAAACCAAGTACTTTGCATGAATTAGGATTTTGAGGACTGGGATGTCTCAATAGTATATTACAGCTGTGTTTGTGTGTGTGTGTGTGTGTGTGTATATACATACATATATATATATATATATATATTTATCCAACTAATTTTTACTATTTTACTTTTTTAAAATTTTTGTCTATATATGTGAGTTTGTTTTATGTACTCTACTGTGTTCCCACTTACTTGTCTACCCAATATTACTTCCTCTCCCTTCTCCTGCTAATAATCTTCCTCTTTAGATTTCTCTTTCACACTTCCTAAGATATAACAACTCTATATCCTCAGCTCCTAGCTCCTCATCTTATTATCCTACCCCTCACTCCCAGTTCTTTGTCCACGATCACAAACTGTAAATCCTTTTACAAACCTACTGAGTATATTGTAGATAATAATTGAATTCACCAATTCTCTACATTGTGACCAAACTGTAAACATGTTAATAGCAAACATTTGTTTTTAGGGTGTATACTGTTTATATTGGGATCTTATAACATTGTCCTGCACATCAGAGGAGAGGTATTGAATCCCTATGGGAGACTATAAGCCTATGGGGTGAAAACGTAACACCTCAGATCCACAGTGCTATAAGGGAAGACATAAAAGCAATATGAAAAGACAAGAGAAGAAAGTTCCCCAAACATATCAAGATACCACATTATTAGAATCCATGGCCAGCACAGCAGAAGACAGGACAGAGAAAGAGTTTAGGTTGTACATGATTAAAATGTTCTGTGAATTAAGGAATGACACAAGAGAGCAAATATAGGCAGCAAAAGATCATTTCGACAAAGAGCTACATAAACAAACACAGGAAGCAAAAGATTAGTTCAATAGGGAGATAGAGCTTCTAAAAACAAAACAAAACAAACAAACAAAAACACCAAAAAGAAACATTTGAAATGAAAGAAACAATAAACCAAATTAAAACCTCAATTGAAAGCATCAATAACAGATTAGACCATTTGGAAGATAGGACCTCAGACAATGAAGACAAAATATATAATCTTGAAAAGAATGTAGACAACACAGTATAAATGGTAAGAAACCACGAGCAGCACATTCAAGAAATATGGGATAGCATAAAAAGTCCAAATTTAGGAGTTACTGGGATAGAGGAGAGAATAGAGTTCCAAACCAATGGAATGAGCAATTTATTCAATGAAATAATGTCGGAAACTTTTCCAAGTATGAAGAATGAATTGGAAAACCAAATTCAAGAGGCTTACAGGATGCCAAATGTACAAAATCACAACAGATCCACTCTAAGGCACATTACAATGAAAATGCCTAACATACAGAATAAGGAGAGAATTTTAAAAGCCATGAGGGAAAGGAAGCAGATTACATATGGGGGAAATGAATTAGTTTATATGTAGATTTTTCCTCCCAGACCCTGAAAACTAGAAGATCCTGGAACAACATACATCAAGCTCTGAAAGAAAATGGATGCCAACAAAGAATCTTATATCCAGGAAAATTAAGCTTTGATGATAAAATAAAAACCTTCCACGATAAACAAAAGTTAAAAAAATTTACAACTTGAAAGCCTGCACTACATAACATCCTGGGAAAAATATTCCATTAAAGAGGAATTGAAAAACAGCAGCAAAGGGAGGTATTACACTATAGGATAAACTAATCAAAGGAGAAACCAAGTCAAGTTAAATACCAAAAAAATATATGGCTGGGAATACAAATCATGTCAACAATAATAACCCTGAATGTTAATGGATCAAATTCACTATTCAAAAGACATAGATTGGCAGATTGGATTTTTAAAAAGTCAGTCTTGCTGACTACAAGAGACTCATCTCATAGGAAAAAACATCCACAGACTGAAGGTGAAATGTTGGGAAAAATACCACACTCATGGACTGTGGAAACAAGCAGGGTTCTCCATCCTTATATCAAATAAAATAGACTTCAAGTCAAAGTTAATCAAAAGGGATAAAGAAGGATATTTCATACTGTTTAAGGGAAGCATTCATCAATAAGACATTACAATTATATATGCTTCAAAAAATTGGGCATTTATGTTCATCAAACAAACTCTTCTCAAGTTCAAGAGTCACATAGACCACAACACAATGATTCTGGGTGACTTTAACACACCTCTTTCATCACTAGATAGATATTCCAAACAAAAGCTGAACAAACAAACTATAGAACTCAATAATACAATCAATAACTTAGACTTAACTGACATATATAGAATATTTCATCCTTCCACGAGAGAATAAACTTTCTTCTCAGTGGTACATGGATTCTTCTCTAAAATAGACCACATACTATGCCACAAAGCAACTTTTAGCAAATATAAAAAACTAGAGATACTACCCTGCATTCTATCAGATAATAATGGAATGAAATTAGAAATCAATGATAAAATAAAAAATGAAAGCTACTCCAACACTTGGAGACTAAATAATATGCTATAGAATAAACAATGGTTTACAAAAGACATCAAGGAGGAGATTAGAAAATTCTTAGAGGTGAATGAGAACATAGATATAATGTATCAAAATCTCTGGCACAGTATGAAAGCAGTTCTAAGGGTAAAGTTCATTGTATGTATTTTATTCCTTAAAGAAGAAAAAGTCAACAAATAAATGACTTAACATTACATCTCAAAGCCCTAGGGAAAAAAAAAAGAACAAATCGACACCAAAAGCAGTAGAAAATGGCATATAACTAAAATCAGAGCTGAAATCAATGAAATTGAAACAAAGAAACAATTGAAAAAATTGACAAAACAAAAAGTTGTTTCTTTGAAAAAATAAATAAAATTGGCAAACAATCATCTAATGAAGAGAAGGAGAGAGTAAACTCAAATTACTAACATATATGATGAAAAGGAAATATCAAAACAGACACTACAGAAATACAAAAGATAATTAGGAATTATTTTGAAAACTTGTACTACAATAAAATAGAAGATATCAAAGGAATTGACAAATTTCTAGAGTCATATGATTTGCCCAAATTGAATCAGGATAATATACACAATTTGAAAAAATAAATTTGAAGCAATGAAACAGAAGACGCCATCAGAAGCCTACCAACCAAGAAAAACTCAGGACCAGATGGATACACAGCCAAGTTCTACAAGACCTTTAAAGAAGAACTAATACCAAAACTCTTCAATTTATTTCAGGAAATAGAAAAAGAGGGAGCACTTACAAACTCATTCTATGAGCCAATATCACCATGATTCCAAAACCAGTAGACACATCAAAGAAATAAAACTTTGGGCCAATATATCTA
Organism: Urocitellus parryii; assembly: GCF_045843805.1. Classification (NCBI taxonomy): domain Eukaryota; kingdom Metazoa; phylum Chordata; class Mammalia; order Rodentia; family Sciuridae; genus Urocitellus; species Urocitellus parryii. The sequence continues at coordinate 61,544,653 of NC_135535.1, read as the reverse complement.
ATGAATATAGATACAAAAATTCTCAATAAAATTCTGGCAAATTGAATACAAAAACATATCAGAAAGGTAATGCACCATGATCAAGTGGGATTCATCCCAGGAATGTAAGATTAGTTCAACATATGGTAATCAATAAATGTAATTCATCACATCAATAGACTTAAAGATAAAAACCAAATGATCATATCAACAGATGCAGAAAAAGCATTCAACAAAATCCAGCACCATTTCATGTTCAAAACACTAGAAAAAATAGGGATAACAGTAATATATTTCAACATTTTGAAAGCTATCTATGCTAAGCCTCAGGCCAACATCATTCTAAATGGAGACAAATTGAAAGCATTCCCTCTAAAAACTGGAACAAGACAGGGATACCCTCTTTCACCACTTCTATTTAATAGTTCTTGACACTCTAGCCAGAGCAATTCAACAAATAAAAGAAATTAAAGTGATACAGATAGGAAAAGAAGAACTCAAATTAGCATTATTTGCTGACAATATGATTCTATACCTAGAAGATCCCAAAAAATTCCACCAGAAAACTTCTAGAATTTGGCATAGTAGCAGGATACAAAATCAACACCCATGAATCAAAGTCATTTCTGTATATCAGTGACAAATCCTCTGAAAGGGAAATGAGGAAAACCACCCCATTTATAATAGCCTTAGAAAAAATACTTGGGAATCAACCTAACAAAAGAGGTGAAAGACCTCTACAACAAAAACTACAGAACACTAAAGGAAAGAAATTTAAAAAACATCTTAGAAGATGGAAAGATCTACCTTGTTCTTGGATAGGTAGAATTAATATTGTCAAAATGACCATACTACTAAAAGCATTATACAGACTTACTGCAATTCCAATCAAAATCCCAATGACATTCCTCATAGAAATAAAAAAGCAATCATGAAATTCATCCGGAAAGATAAGAGACCCAGAATAGCTAAAGCAATCCTTAGCAGGAAGAGTGAAACAGGTAACATCTCTATACTAGACCTTAAACTACACTACAGAGCAATAGTAACAAAAACAACATGGTATTGGCACCAAAACAGACTGTTAGACCAATGATACAGAATAGAGGACACAGAGACTAACCCACAAAATTACAATTACCTTATAGTAGACAAAGGTGCCAAAAACATTCATTAGAGAAAAGATATCCTCTTCAACAAACGATGCTGGGAATATTGGAAATCCATATGCAACAAAATGAAATTAATCTCCTATCTCTCACCATGCACACAACTTAACTCAAAGTGGATCAAGGACATAGGAATTAAATCAGAGACCTGCGTCTAATAGAAGAAAAAGTAGGCCCAAATCTCCATCATATCAGATTAAGGCCCTACTTCCTTAACCAGACTCCTATAGTGCAAGAATTAAAATCAAGAATAAATAAATGGGATGGATTCAAACTCAGAAGCTTCTTCTTGGGGGAAAAATTGGTGAGGTGAATAGAGAGCCTAGAGCTTGGGAGCAAATTTTTACCCCTCACATATCAGATAGAGCACTAATCTCTAGGGTATATAAAAAAACTCAAAAAGATATACTTTAAAGTAACAAACAACCCAATCAATAAATGGGCCAAGGAACTGAACAGGCACTTCTCAGAAGGTGATATACAATCAATCAACAAATATATGAAAAAATTTTATTGCAGCAAAATTTACAATATCTAAACTGTGGAACCAACTTACTTGCCCTTCAGTAGATGACTGGATAAAGAAAATGTGATATATATACCCAATGGAATATTACTCAGCAATAAAAGTGAATAAAATCATGGCATTTAAAGGTAAATGGATGGAGTTGGAGAATATAATGTTAAGTAGTCAATCCCCAAAAACCAAATGTCAAATGTTTTCTCTGATATAAGGAGGCTGATTCATAGTAGGGTTGGGAGGGGGAGCATGGGAGGAATAGACAAACTCTAGATAGGGAAAAAGGGAGAGAGAGGGAGAGGAAGGGGTAAGTGGGTTAAAAAATGAAGGTGGAAGGAAATGGACATCACTACCCTAAGGATATGTATGAAGAAGACAGGAATGGTGTGAATGTACTTTGTGTATAAGCAGAGATATGAAAAATTGTGCTCTATATATGTAACATGAACTTTAATGCATTATGCTGTCATATATAACAAGTTAGGATAAAAAAATTAAAAAAAATATGTTGGCCATGGCTTTGGGTAAAATAACAGTGGAGTAGGAGAGATCAATGACTTTCCTAGATGATTTCTATCTTGCTTATTATATCATAAATATATTACAGACCATGTTACAGACTATGTTATATCATAACTATATAACAACCCTATTTAAGATTAATGAGCAAGATCAATGACTAAGCAAATCTATTTGTATGTAAATAATAATTATCGTTTTATGGCCTTGTCATCAGTGGCCATCATTATGGCCCTAACTAGATCACAAATTGGAGATCCAGATACCAGAAAGTGCTTCACTCACTGAAATACAAGAAGTAATAAAAGAATTAATGCCCTTAAAGGAAATGAACATGTAAAACTGTAGTTATTTTTAGTGTATTTCAGTTATCAAAAATTTGGAATAAGATACATAAGACATAATGCTCCAACAAATTTTTATTTACTATTATGTGTTGGCTGGCTGTTACGAAAATAGTGTGTAGAAGGCTGGGGATGTAGCTCAATGGTAGAGTGCTTGCCTAGCATTCTCAAGGCCTTGGGTTTGATCCCTAGTACCATAAAAATAATAATAAAGCAACAAACAGACAAAAGTCAGAAAACCTCAGCATCATATATCCTCATGTAACTGGAATCATCAATGAGGCAACTCTTCTGAGGTGGGCCATGCAGTCTTAATTGTTACCTGGTTAAGGATGAATGGCCTTAGCTGGGAGGACTGAGGCAAAATGTCTCTTCGGTTGCTTCTCCTCTTCCATCAGGCAGTACTGTGCATCACCTCCATCACCATAGCAGTGGTTGAAAGGAACTAATGAAAACAGGAATGAGCAAGTACTTTTCACATTAACATCTCATTAGCCAAAACGACTGATATGAATAAATTAAGAAGTGGGGCAGGGCATACTTCCCTGAACTGGAAAACACCATAAAATTTCACTGTAGTGAGAGGAAAAATTGGAAGATAAATAATTGAGAAAGTTTATTTGAAACATAGGGCTAAATTCAGAAACTGTTTTAGTGAGCTTTTTCGCTGCTGTGACTAAAAGATCTGACCCGAACAATTTTAGTGGAGGAAAAGTTTCTTTGGGGGCTTATGGTTTCAAAGGTCTCAGTCCATGGAGAGCAGGCTCATTCCTCAGGGCTCTAGGTGAATCAGGACATCATTGTGGAAGAGTGTGGCAGCGGGAAGTGGCTCACATGATGATCAGGAAGCAAGAAGAGAGACTTCACTTGCCAAAAACAAATATATATCCCAAAACTACACTCCATATGCCCCACATCCTTCAGCCCCACCCCACCAGCTTATCCCATCAGGTGATTAGGTGACTAATTCACTGATGGGATTAAGGCTCTTAATATCCCAATCATTTCTTCTCTGAACCTTCTTGCATTGTCACACAAGTGAGCTTTTGAGGGGTACCTCACATCCAAACCATAACATTGAGCACTTGTTTAGCATTCTTGATGCCCTGAGCTCAATTCTCAGTAAGATAAAGAACTATTTTGATTGTTACTAAGTGACAAAGAATTTTAAGTTTAGTAATAAAATCTTTTTATCTATTCAAAGGAACAACTGTTCTTGTCTGATGTGTATATCTGTACTTAACACCACATGAAAAATGTAGAATTGTTGAAATGTTTGTATTAATGATTATTCCTTTATATAGTTAAGCTTGATAAGTTGAAAATCTTTTTGATTTGCTACTTCTTTTCATTGGTGGGCTTGATAAATGGAGAAAGCTTTCTCCATGGTGTTCAGTTAATGGTAAATGTAGAGAATGTCTTGGTTTCTTCTGTTCTAATGTTAAGGTGAGGAGAGAGAAGATGGTGGATTAGAGGAAGGATGCACTTCTCAGCAGGTCCTTAGCAACAAATTTATAAAGCAGGAAGGCTGCTCCTCAGCAAGGTGGGTAACTAAGAGAACTCAGTGAAATTTACTTGACTATAAAATATTTGACTATAAAAGGAACTAAAGGTAGAGGAAGTCAGAAAATTGGAATATGATATGAGGAATAATATGTTACAGATGCACTAGCTTCTTGGTAGCTGAGGCCACTGAGGGGAGGAGGGAGTGCAGGCAGACAGAGAAGATTGCACTGTGAGCAGATCAAAATAAATAAAGAAATAAAATTGACTGGAGAGACCTGTGAATTAGAGAGATCAGGAACTTATGTAGAACGTTTTCACCAGTCACCTATTAGGATTCCCAGCGTGAACCTGAACCCGAATGACTTAAATAGGCACAAAGAAAATTGTTCCTGGACCACACAGGCTCCAGATATCCAAGGAGAAAGGTACATTTGCTGCTGGTGCCCCATAAAGCTATTGGAAGACACTGATAGCAGCCACACAGGAGCATCTGTACCTCCAGGGAGGATAACTAGTATTCATGGTGGTGAAGGTGAAACCTGTGGAGGGTTAGCCCCCACTCCCTAAAAGTGGATTTTATTGGAGGCCCTTGAGATCCAGACTTCCTGCAGAGACTGGCAATCTCCCCAGCAATAGAGGGTGTGAATCAGATCTCAAATATCCACTGACAGAGTTCCAAAGTTCAGCCAAGACTAAACTCTATCTACTGGAACTTCCAATTTAAAACTGTGTACCATCCTTGTTGCAGGAATACACAATTTGTGAGCTCTTTCCTTTATATCCCCCCTCTACTGGGAGAATAGAGGCTGATATGAATTACTGCAATCAGCTTTACCTCGTAGCCATAATGGCTCACAGCCAAGTGAGAAACACAAAGACACTGGATTTAACAACACCCAACCCTTGACCCAAGGATTACAAAGTAAAAAATAATGAAATTTGATTGGGACAGTTCAAGTTCATAGGGTAGAGATCCTGCTGAAGAGAAATGCCTGCATCTCAGCCAAGTAATAGTGATTCTCATACCACACAAGGTGGAGCCCCACCTGAACCTCATTACTTTATCACATAGGATAGGAGATATAAATACCCAAACCAACAATGAACTGCTAAGGATGAACAACCAGAAGGGGTCCTCAGTTCACACTCATGGACATCTACTTATAGATCAAAAACAGAGAAAAGTTCCAAAACAACAGATAACTACAAGCAAAAATATACAATATAAAAGAGGAAGGGGAGTCCATTTCATTTGATTATAAAAATGTTCAGTGAACTAAAGGAAATTATAAGGAATGAATTAAGAGAGCACGTACAGGAAATGAAACACCATTTAAATAAAGAAACAGATATATTGAGAAGAAATCAACCAGAACTTCTGGAAATGAAACACACAATGAATCCAATAAAAATTTACTTGAACGCATAACCAACAGATTAGATTGCATAGAAAACAGAAATTCAGGCTTTGAAGACAGGATATATGAACTTAAATACTGAGTATGAAATAAAGAAAAAAATAAAAACACCATCAGAATATACACGAACTCTGGGTCAGCATCAAGAGAACAAACCCAAGAGTCACTGGGATAGAAGAGAACATGCAAATATAGATAAAGGCATCAAGCATCTTTTCAATGATATAGTAACAAAGTTTCTCCATAACAGAAATGAGATAGACATCAATATACAGGATGCATACAGGACCCAAAACTGACAAGATCAGAAGAGAAATTCTTCAAGACACATCATAATCAAAATGACAACCACAGAAAATAAGGAGAGAATATTAAAAGCTGTGAGAGGCAAATGTCAGGTTATATTTAGAGGTAAACTTATAAAGTTCACTTATGACTTTACAACTTAGACCCTAAATCAAGAAGAGCCTGGAGTTGAGATATCACATGTTCTAAAAGAAAATAAATGCCAGCCAAGATTGCTATTTTAGCAAAACTCTCATTAAAAATTGATAAAAATATAAACTTTTCTTGAAAAAGTTGAACTAGATCATCAAGCTAGTATTACAAAGAATACTCAAAGATATACTGTAAACAGAGGAAATCAAAAACAAATCCAAACCCTCAAATAGATGAAGATAATTAGAAGAGTAACCAACTAAATGAAAATCAAGACAATTAAATATAGCAAACAAATCAAAATGGCAGGAAAACACAAACACATATCCATACTATGAATGAGTGTAAAGTCTCAACTCCCCAATTAAATGATGAGCAAAATGGATCAAAAACCAAGACCCAACTATATGCTGTTTGCAAGAGACTCATCTCATAGTCACCTAGAGATGGAAAGTTAAAGGATGGAAAAATATTCTAAACAAACAAAGTCTGAAAACAAGCAGAAGCAGCTATTCTCATGTCTGAAAAAGCAGATTTAAATAAAAATTAGCCAGAAGAGAAAAAGGGGGCTACTACTTACTGGTAAAGAGAACAATCCAAGAAGATGATATTATGATAGTAAATATATACACCCTAAATGTCAGCATATGTAATTATAGAAAAAAGTACTTCTTAATAGGAGATCCCAGATATATCTCAATATAATAATATGGAATGATTATAACATACCTATATCACCAATAGATAGGTCTTCTAAACGTAAAATCAATGAAGATATTTCTGACTTAAATAATATTATAAATCAAATGGACCTAATAAACACCAACAGAACATTTCACTCGCCTACAGTTGAATTTACCTTTTTTGTTTTTTAACAGCCCATGGAATCTTTTCCAAACTAGACCATATTCTAAGTCACAGTGTATGTCTTAGCAAATACAAAAGTGTCAATATAATTCTGTGCACCCTATCAGATCATAATGGAATGACATTAGAAATCAACACCAAGAAAAATAATTGAAACCACATAAACACATGGAGATTGAACTCTACTCTTTTAAATGAAAAATGAATTAGAGAAGAAACCAAGAAATTCTGGGAAACACATGAGGACAAACAAAATATATCAAAATCTTTGGAACAGTATGAAAGCATTACTAGAGGAAAATTTATAGCATCGAGTACCCATATTAAAAGAATAGAGGAATTCCAAATAAATAAGCTTGTGTTCCTCCTCAATGTCTTACAAAAGAAAGAACAAAATAATTTCAAAATCAGCAGAAGGTGGGATCTAATTAAGATCAGAGCCCAAATCCATGACATTGAGAATAAAGAAAACCACACAGGACCAATGCAACAAAGGATTGGTTCTTTGAAAGACAAATAAGATTGATCCACCCTTAGACAAACTCACCAAAGTAAGAGAAAGAAGGCTCAAATAGACAAAATTAGAGATGAAAAAGGAGATATCACCATAGACACTTCTGAAATCCAGAGGATCATTAGAAACTATTTGAAAATTTATACTCAAACTGTGAAATCTAGAAGATAATGAAAAAGTTTTAGATTTTTATGACCTGCCCAAGTTTAACCAGGAAATACAGAAAAACCAAACAGACCAGTATTCTCTCTCATGTCCTGAGTGGGTGAGGGAAAGTATTTCCCTCCAGAGGGATGGGCTGGCTGATAAATAAAAGTTAAGAAAATAGTACTATGAAGTAATCACAGGACACAGAAAAGTATGTTTCAGAGTGGGGGCAGCAACAGGCCAAGCTGTCCAGACAGGGGCAGCTTCTAAAGAAAGGAGCCCATAGTGGTTTATTTATATTAACACATCACAGGAAATTGATAGAAAGTTTTTTTGCCAAAAACAGGATAGATGTGGGGGCAGGTAGGCTGCCTGGTTCCTGACAGGTCACGCCCATCTCTGATGCTGCTTTGGATCTCTTTTGGACAGAACTGGGAGGCAGTTCATGTGCATTGGGCCATCTTGACAGTGGGATTGCTGCTCTAAGTTCCCAAATACCACACCTTCCCACTCACTGTCTTCAAAGATGAAAAGGTCCATGCACATGTCATGGGTGGCTTCCTGCACAATATCAAGTATTAAAATTGAAATAGCAATAAAAGGCCTTCTAACAAAGAAAATACCCAGATGAGATGGATTCTCAGGTTAATTCTACCAGACCTTCAAAAAAGAACTAACACCAGTCTTTCTGAAATCATTCCATGAAATTGAAATGGAGGAAACACTTCCAAATACATTCTATGAAACCAGTATAATCCTGATATCTAAACCAGGCAAAGATGCATCAAGAAAAGATACAGGCAAACATCCCTGATGATCATAGATACAAAAATTCTTAATAAAATATTAGCAAACTGCATTAAAACACATCAAGATGTATTATACCATTATTAGGGGGGTTTTATCCCAGAGTTGCATGTAAGACAAAAAATGTAATTGACCATTTAAATAGAATTAATGCAGAAAATGAAATACAACCTCCATTCATTTAAAAAATGCTAAGGAAGCCAGGAATAGAAGGACATTTCTCAACATTATTTAGGCTATATATGACCAACTCAAAGCCAACATTACACTGAAAAGAGAAAAACTGAAAGCATTTCCTTTAAAATCAGGAACAAGAAAAAGATGTCTGCTTTCACCACTTCTATTCAATACAGTTCTCAAAACTCTAACCAGAGCAATTAGGTAAGAGAAGGAAATTAAAGAGATACAAATAGGAAAAGCAGAAATCAAATTATCTCTGTTTACTGATTATATGATCCAAAATCTTGAAGACCCCATAACTCCAGGAGAAGACATATAAATCTGATAAATGAATGCAGCAAAGTAGCAGGATACACAATCAAGGCTCACAAATCAATAGCTATTCTGTACCTGAACAGTGAATCTGCTGAGAAAGAACTCAGGAAAACCATTCCTTTCACAATAACCTCAAACAAACAAAAAAGCCCCTAAACTTGAAAACCAATCTAATCATGGAGGAGAAAGATCTCTACACTGAAAATTATAGCACACTGAAGAGAGAAATTGAAGATCTTACAAGAGGGAAAGAACTTCCATATGCTTGGATGGGCAGAATTAATATTGCAAAAATGTCCATGACCTAAATCAGTGCATAGATTCAATGCAATTCCCATCAAAATAAAATTCAGTTCTTCACAAAACTAGATACTATACTTGATCTAAGCCAGAATGCCAAACAGGGATCTTCATGTAACTAGAAAAAATAGTCCTAAAAGTCATTTGGAAGAATAAGAGACCAGAATAACCAACAAGAAAAGCAATGCAGGAGGCATCATGACACCTGATCTCATTTATACTACAGAGCTATAGTAATAAAACAGCATGGTACTGGAATCTAAATAGACATGAAGACCAATGGAATAGAAGATGCAGAATGTAATCCCCATACCTACAGATATTAGATACTTGTCAAAAATATGTTGTAGAAAATATAGCCTTTTTAACACATGGTGCCTGGATAGCTAGATATTCATATGTATAATAATATGAAAAATTTCTCTCTCTTCTTATACAAACATCAAGTCAAAATGGATCAAATACTTAGCAATTAGATCAGAAACTTTGCAACTGATAAAAGAAAACATAGAGTCTATGCTTGATCATATAGGTGTTAGCACTGACTTCTTTAATAAGACCCTTAAAACTAAAACCAAACCAAACCAAACCAAACCAAAAACCAAAAACCAAAAAACCGAAACAAAACCAAGAATCAACAAGTGGGATGGTATTAAATTTAAATGCTTCTGCACATAAAAGTGAACAATTAAGAACACAGGAGAGGGTCTAAAGAACGGAAAAAAATCTTTGCCAGCTACTCCTTCAACAGGGGATTAATATCTAGGATATATAAAGAACTCATAAAACTTAACACGAATAAGTAAGTAACCCAATCAATAAATGGGAAAAGAACCAAACAAACATTTTCAAAAGAAGAAACATGAATGGCCGACAAATACATGAAAAATATTTCAGCATCTCTAGCAATGAGGGAAGTGCAAATTAAAACAACACTAAGATTTTTTTCTTATTCCCGTCAGAATGGCAATTATCAAGAACAAAAATAATAGTAATGCTGGCAGGATGTAGGGAGAAAGGTATATTCTTACATTATTGATATAAAATTAGTACAACCACTCTATAAAGCAGTATGGACATTCCTCAAAATACTAGGAATGGGGGAAGAGGTGGGCAGCATGTGCATGGGGTGCCACCCTGGCAAAAACTTGTAACTCTTGTTTTTCGATCCCAGTACCTTGCCCATATTTCTCCCCCTTACTATTCTGTGTAGTGTTTGCCTCTCCCTAACCCCAATTCCACCACCCCAGGAAGGTGGGCAGAAGGCCTACACCTCTCTCAGAAAGTTTATTAGATAAATCTTGGGACAGTTTGGAAGAAGTGGCCAAGAGGTAAGATAGAGGGCTGGTCCTTGGTTTGCCCTCCCCCAGAAGAAAGCTCTTGTACTCTTCATTTTGTGCCACTTGGCTACTGTTATGTAGTTTTGGGGAGCTTAGTTTTAAAAGACTGATTAAAAAACAGCAAAAAAAAAAAAAAAAAAAGCAATTTTGAAGCGGCTCTCCAGATAGAATTTGTTCTGTATTATTTGTATTAAATATGAGTTTGAGATAGAATCTTCTTACATTTTTTTTTTTAAACCAAAGGGTCACAATGAATGCAGCGCCATTGTGTGTTTGCGTTTGTCCTTTCCTGTGTGAACAACTTTTATGATGGTGTTACTTTTTATTGTTTAAATGAATATACATTGTTCAATGGTGTTGCTCTTCAGTGTTGTGGTATTCCTTTTTTTTTTGAAACTGTATAAAGTTTTTCCCCCTCAGCATCTGAATCTAATATATAATAACTCATTTGTATAAGGTTTTTAAATTTATATGTAAAAATGTATAAATTTTTTTTGTTTCTTTTTTTGATTTATTTTGTCTGTATGAAACCCGGATGTCATCAAATGGACATTCATAGTTGCATTAAGGATCAGTAACATCAACAAAAGTAGCTTTAAAAGCCTTTATGTAAAACAAGAGTTGAACATTACTGAGGAAATCTTAGCAAAGCTGTCTGAGCAACAGTGGGAACTGCCTGTTTCCCTTTTGAATTCCTATTCAAATGACCAGACCCCTAGGGGCATGGACTGACTGTGCAAAACTTGATGTGCCAAAATTCTCAGTGACTTTAGCGTTTTTTTCTGTTTTTAATGCTGTACTTTTTGTTCATCATGTTTTGCCGTGATGTTATGTAGGTAGGTTTGTATGTAACTTTACTGTCACCTATAAAAAATGTGTTTGGTAGCAGATTTTCCAAAGCATTTTAAATGAAGAGTCATAAAGACTTAAGGGCCAAAATTCTGCATATTGGATTATTCTTAAATGAAAAACCAGCTGCCACTTTTATGTATGTACACAACATACAAGTAGGTAGTGATTAAAAACAAGCAAATAAACAAAAAACCCCAAACACTAGTTGTGATGAAGTTGCAAAATGCCGTATAAAGCTAAAAACTATTTAATCAGTGCCATTGTAGATGATATGAAGAATTATAAAACATTTCAATTCCTTGTTTATTAAAATGCTAACTATAGCATTTTTTTGTGTGAATCCTTTCAATGTTTCCTAACAGTTGTGAAAATCACAGTTCCATTTTATTATTATTATTATTATTTTTAAAAAGAGTGAGAGAGGAGAGAGAGAGAGAATTTTTTTTTAATATTTGTTTTTTAGTTTTTGGCGAACACAACATCTTTATTTGTATGTGGTGCTGAGGATCGAAACCGGGCCGCACGCATGCCAGGCGAGCGCGCTACCGCTTGAGCCACATCCCCAGCCCCCACCGTTCCATTTTATACTCTAATTCCAAGTTCATTTTTAAAGGCTTGGAAGCCATTTTTGTATTGAATAAATGTTCATGCTCTACAGTATCTGTAACATGCCATTCTGGATTAATAAAAGAAACAGTATGTACAGATTAAAAAAAAACATAAAACAAACAAAAAACTAGGAATTGAACCACATATGACCTAGCTATTCTACCACTTGGAATTTATCCAAAAGGTATATTTATAGCAGCAGGATTCACAATAGCCAAATTATGGAATCACCCCAGATGCTTGCCAATAGATGAATGGACCAATAAAATGTGATATATATGCACAGTGGAGTTTTATTCAGCCATAAAGAAGAATGAAATTTTGGCATTTGCTGGTAAGCCAGACTCAGAGAATCAAGGGTCAAATGTTTTCTCTCATATGTGGAAGCTAGAGCAAAATAAAGGAAAGAAGGTGGGTGGAGTGTGTGGAGGGATTAGATATTACAATGATATAGAGAACATCAGTGGAATAGAAGAAGGAGATCAAAAGAGAGGGATGAGGGATGGGAAAGGGGAGGAAATATGGAATGAATTTAACAAAATCACATTATGGGAATGTATGTATATACCTCATGGAATTTTACCTTTATGAATATGTAGAAGGTACCAGTAAAAATGAATAATAAATGAATGAAGGAAGATCAGTAGAGAAAGAAGAATGCAGGAGGGAATGGGGTGGGAATGTGGGGGAGAGGGGATTGATATAAGATTTGACAAATGTATGATTTTGTCAAAATGAACCCAACTACTATGTATAATTATCTTATCTTTGAGTCTACTGATGTGATGAATTACATTTATTGATTTCCATATGTTGAAGCAACCTTGCATCCCTGGGATGAACCCCACTTGATCATGGTGCGCTATCTTTTTGATATATATATATATATTTTTTTATTTGACTTGCCAGAATTTTATTGAGAATTTTTGCATCTATGTTCATTAGAGATATTGTTCTGAAGTTTTTTTTTCTTTGATATGTCTTTGCCTGGTTTTGGAATCATGGTGATATTGGCCTCATAGAATGAGTGGAAGTGCTGCCTCTTTTTCTATTTCCTGAAATAAATTGAAGAGTATTGCTATTAGTTCTTCTTTAAAGGTCTTGTAAAACTTGTCTGTGTATCCATCTGGTCCTGGGCTTTTCTTGGTTGGTAGCCTTCTGATGGCATCTTTGATTTTGTCACGTGATACTGGTCTGTTTAAATTGTATATATCATCCTGATGAGGAAAGCTTCCCCTTTTACAATAGCCTCAAAAAAAAAAATACTTGGGAATCAACTTAATGAAAGAGGTGAAAGATCCATACAATGAAAACTACGGAACCCTAAAGAAGGAAATCAAAGTACAGGTATGAAGACACAAATTGGTTTTAATATACCATGTGTTCAACCAGAGATATGAAAAAATTGTACTCTATATGTGTAATAAGAATTGTAATGGATTCTGCTGTCATGTATAAATTAAAAAAATAGAAACTATGAGACTAAATTCAAAAGGAAGGTACACAAACATAACACACTCTTTGGCATTTTTTTTCCTGCAGGTTGTAAATTTACAATCTCAAAACTTCTGTGTGTGTATCTGGAATTGAAAAAATGAGTAAAAATGTGGTAAATGTTGGAGGTCACCAGGTTTCTTACTGTTGGAATGAGGAATTACAGATTAGTAAAGGAAAAGTCTAGAGTGAATCATGATGTGGAATAGGAGCTGGAGACATCAGTGTGAATTTGTCATAAGGTCAATACCTTAGATAAAGATGGATGAATGGTGAAATAGTATTAGACACATATGTATGCATGGCTTAGCATGTATATTTTCTAGTTGTTTGTTGAGATATCCTAGAAGCAATGCCACCCTGTAGCAATAAGCACATCTAGCATTCCAGCAGTGGTTTCTAATAACATTCCTAATTAAAGAGAAATAAAGAATACAAACAAACAAACAAACAAATATAAACAGGAAAAACTGCAAAACTGGCAGATTTTTATGACCAGGCAGGGAGCATTCAAGAAAAGTCTTAAGGGTCTTGCATGTTAGAGCATAATGGAGCTTTCAGTAAACTCAACAGATGAGACATTTTCAAGGGATACAGGAATTAACTTGATAGAGCTTCCAATGGTCAAAGCTGCAAAACATAAAGCAATAACTTAAAGAATACAATTTGGGATTATATTTCAAGTCAAAAAATAAGTACGTACAAGTCTATAATAAATAATGGTTGACTAAATAAATAAATGGGCAACAAGAGACACATTTTGTCAAGTTCTCCAAATCTAAGGAAAGACCTTCTAGTCTTAAAGAGGTAGAACATCTGCCTACTTGAGTATAGGATCCCACAGTGAATTGCTTATAGTATAGCATTGCCTATACTATTGTTTATAATATAATATTCTAGTATTGAAGGTGTAGGGAATAACTTGATAATGGAAAAACCTTTAAAAACACTCTTTCAGTCAGGTGATCAAGCCAATATCATTCATTGATAAGCCTTGTTGGTAATATATACTTACTGGTATAGTATGATGAGAGAGTCAGTTAATCTCTCTGGCTTTCAAAACCCAAACCTACACTTTATCTATGAGAAAAACATCATACAACAACAAATGGAAGTTGAGCATGTTGGCATGCACAGGTAATCCCAGTATCTTGGGAGGCTGAGGCAGGATGACTGACAGTTCAAAGCCAGTCTCAGCAATTTACTGAGGCCCTAAGCAACTCAGTTGGGGCTTTAAAGGTACAGATAAAAGTGAAATTCATTATGGTATCTTCACTATGTACATAGTATTATTTGATCAATAATATTCTACAGTTTTTCCCTTATCCCATCCCTCCTCCCTCTCCCTCAATTTACTTCCTCTCTCCACTGATCTCTCTTCTGTTTTCCTGAGAAACCCCTCCCCTCCTTATGTTGCTCTAGTTTTCACATATGAGAGAAAACATTTGACCTTTGATTTACTGAGTCTGCCTTAGTTCTCTAGGCATCTTGTTCTCCAGTCCCATCCATTTACCAACCAGTGCCATAATTTCATTCTTCTTTATGACTGAGTGAAATGTTATTGTGTGTGTGTGTGTGTGTGTGTGTGTGTGTGTGTGTGTGTGTAAAAGATAGGGATCTAATTTTATTCTTCTGCTCTGTGATATCTATATCTATATCTGTATCTATATCACTTTTTTCCATTCATTTATCCGTTTGATGGGCACCTGGGCTCGTTCTACAACTTGGGTATTGTGAACTGATCTGCTGTAAACATTAATGTGCCTCTTTCACTAGAGTATGCTGATTTTGCTCTTCTGGATAAATACCAAGGAGGGCGATAGCCAGGTTAGACATGGTTCCATTCCTAGTCATTTGAGGTATCTCTATACTACTTTCCAATATGATTATACTAATTCCCAGTTCCACCAACAATGTATGAGTGTACCTTTGCCTCCCACATTCTAGTCAGCATTTATTATTTATTGTCTTCATAATGATTGCCATTTTAACTGAAGTGAGATAAAGTTTTAATGTAGTTTTGCCTTGCATTTCTCTTATTGTTAGGAATATTGAACATTTTTTATCTATTGACATTTGTATTTTTTTCTTTTTAGAAATGTCTGTTTAGTTCTCTAAAGCATTTTTTAAAGATAGAAGAGAGAGAAAGAGAAAGAGAGAGAATTTTTTAATATTTATTTTTCAGTTTTTGGTGGACACAACATCTTTATTTTATTTTTATGTGGTGCTGAGGATGGAACCCAGTGCCCTGCACATGCCAGGCAAGCGCGTTACCGTTACCGCTTGAGCCACATCCCCAGCCCCAATCTTTAGAGCATTTTATTGATTTTTTTTTTTTTGGTTTGAGTTTTTGTGTTCTTATTCTGGATACTACGAATCTACTAACCCCCTGTCAGAGGAGCAGCTGGCAAAGATTTTCTATGATTCTGTAGGCTTTCTCTGTAAGCTCTTGATCATTTTCTTTGCTGTGCAGAAGACTTTTATTTGATGCCATCTCACTTATTGATTCCTAGTTTTATTTCTTGAGCTCTAGGGTTATTGGTAAGAAAGTTGGTGCCTGCGCCAAAATATTGGAATGTGGACCTGACTTTTCTTCTAGCAGTTGCAGTATGTCTGGTTTAACTTCTAGATCTTTGATCTACTTAGAGCTGACTTTTGTGCAGGGTAAAAGATAGGGATCTAATTTTATTCTTCTGCCTCTGGATATCAATTTTTCCAGCACCATTTGTAAGAAGAATATCTTTCTCCAACCTATGTTTTTGCCACCTTTGTCAAAATGACTATTTCTATGTGGGGTTTTCTCTGTGTCTTCTATTCTAGTACACTGTTCTTTATGTATGTTTTGATGTCAATACCATGCTTTAAAAAAAAACAACTATGGCTATGTAGTATGATTTGAGGTTGGGTAATGTGATACCTACCGCCTTGTTCTTACTGCTGAGAATTGCTTTGGCTATTCTGGGTCCTTTGTATTTCCATGTGAATTTTATAACTATTTTTTTTTTCTGGGAAGAATGCCATTGGTATTTTGATAGGAATTGCAGCAAATCTGCAATTACTTTTGGCTATAGGGTTATTTTGATCATTTTAATTCTGCCTATCTAAGAACGTGAAAGGGCTTTCCATCTTCTAAGCTTTTCAAGTTTTTTCCTCTGGGTTCTACAGTTTTCATTGCAGAAGTCTTTAACCATCATGGTTTGGCTTATACCCTTGTATTATATTTGATAGATTTTTTAAGGTTATTGTGAACAGGACTGTTTTCCTGATTTATTTTTCATCAGATTAAATTTCGGAGTATAGGAAATCTATTGAATGGTGAGAGTAGACATCTTTGCCTTGTTCCTGTTTATTGAAGAAATGCTTTCAGGAATTTTTCTGTTTAGTATGATGTTGGCTTTTTGGTTTTTCACATAGAGCCTTCCATAAAACTATATTGTATAGGAGTGGTGATTGAACATCATTGTCTTGTTCCTGATTTTAGTGGAAATGCTTTCCATTTTTTCCCTTCAGTAAAATGTTGGCTTTAAGTTTGTGGTAAGTAGGCTTTATAATGTTCTGGTAAAAGTCGAATATCCCAACTTCTTTCAATGTTTTTAATCACAAATAGATGCTGGATTCTGTCAAAAGATTGATATGTACCTATTGACATCGTCATGTGATTCTTGTCCTTAAATGTATTTACATGGTAATTTACATTTATTGATTTGCACATGTTGAAACAAGTTTGCATCCCTGAAATGAAACCCACTTGGTCATGATATATAATCTTTTTAATATGTTTTCTAAGAAATTTAAAATTTTTTTCTAATTAGTTATATATGATAGTAGAATGCATTTTGACACATTATACATAAATGGAGTACACTTCTCATTTTCTAGTTGTATGTGATGTAGGATTACATCAGTTATGTAATCATCTATACACATAGGGTAATAATGTCCAATTCATTCTACTGTCATTTCTACATCCACACCCAGTCCCCTTCATTCACTTCCCTTTGTCTGACCCAAAGTACCTCTATTCTTCCCTATGCTTCCACTTATTGTGAACTAGCATCCGAATATCAGAGAAAACATTCAACCTTTGTTTTTTTTTTTTATTTGACTTATTTCACTTAGGATAATATGCTCGAATTCCATCAATTTACTGGCAAATAGCATAATTTTATTCTTCTTTAAGGCTAAGAAATATTCCATTATACACACACACACACACACACACACACACACACATATATATATATATATATGAATATATACAATATATAATACATATATGTATATAATGTTTATATATATAAATTACAGTGTTTGGGAAAACCAGAAATTAATATGTAGCAAATGAAATTAAACCCCTATCTCTCACTCTGCACAAAAGTCAACCCAATGTGGATCACGGACTTAGGCACTAGAACAGAGACCCTGAACCTAATAAAGAAAAAGTAGGCCCAAATCTCCACCATATCAGTATAGGAACCAAATTGCTTGACAAGACTTCTAATGTACAAGTAGTAAAATCAAGAATCAATACATGGATTGAATTCAAACTAAAAAACTTTATGATATATATATATATATATATATATATATATATATATATATATATAATGTTTTCATTATCCATTCATGTGTTGAAGGGAACCTAGTTGGGTTCCATAGTACTGATATGGCTGTGTCACTTTTGCATGCTGATTTTAAGTCTTTTGGATATAAATGAAGCAGTGGGTCAAATATCATTCCATTCCAATTTTTCTGAGAAATCTTCATACTGCTTTCCAGAGTGGTTGCACCATTTTTCAGCCCCATCAACTAACTATGTGTACCTTGTCTCCACATCCTCACCAATACTTATTTTTGCTTGTGTTCTTGATAATTGCCATTCTCCCTGGAGTGAGATGGAAATACAGCAGAGTTTTGATTTGCATTTCTCTAATTGCTAGAGATGTTGAACATCCTTTTTTTCATATATTTGTTAAACAATTGTATCTCTTCTGTGAAGTATTTGTTTAGTTTCTTAGCCCATATATTGACTGGGTTATTTTTTTTTGGTATTAAATTTTTGAGTTCTTCATATAGCCTAGACATTAATGCTTCAAGAGAGGTGCATGTGGCAAAGATTTTTTTTCATTCGATAGCCTGTTTCTTCATGTTGTTGATTGTTTCCTTTGATGAAAGTGTTTTGTTTGAATCCAACTCATTTATTGACTCTTGACTGGATGTAGTAGTATTCCCTCCTTTATCTTATTGAATAATTTGAGGTCTTCTTTAAACGTGGATAGAACTCAGCTGAGAATTCATCTGCTATTTTCCTGGTTGGAAGGCTTCTTTTAAAAAATTATCTATTTAATCAATTTCAGCTCTGACCTTAATTATTTCTGATCTTCTACTGGTTTTGACATCAGTTCATTTTGCTTTTCTAATGCCTTGAGGTATAACATTAGAATATATTTTTGGGATCTTTCTTAGGATATTTATTTAAAATATTTATTAGGATCTTTCTTTTTATGTTAAATGCAGATACTTAATCTTAGTCCCATTTCTGATAGTATTTATAAAAGGTACACTCAATGTGAATAATATATTCCAGACTCAAAGAAAAAAAAAACCTCTTCTTCATTATTTAATAAATATAAGTTTCTCTAAAATTCACTATCTTGTATTTTTAAAAAATTAAGATTCTTGATATTATATGTTGTGCAATGTACCTATTAGTTGTATAACTACAACTAATATTATATGTTGTGGAAAATTAACTTTAGGTAAAATAACATTCCAAAGGCAAATGTAGATGTCAGACCACAGTGGAGAATAGCTAACAATAGGATAGGATTTATAAATGCTGAGAGGCTGAACTAGTAGCTAGGAATTTACAGTAATTTTCTTAGAAATGAGTGGAATCCTTTAAGTTTATTCTCTGAAGCCAGTATCACCCAGATACCTAAACCAGACAAAGACACATCAAGGAAATAAAACTACAGACTATTATCCTTGATGAGCAAAAATGAAAAAAAATCCGTAAGAAAATATTATCAAGCTACATTAAAAACTACATTAAAAAGATTGTATACCAAGATCAAGTAGGCTTCATTCGAGGTATGCAAGATTGGTTGAACATATGCAAATCTGTAAATGTAATTTATGATGTAATTACAGTTAGAAACAAGAATCAGATGATGATTTCCATAGATACAGAAAAAAATTTGGAAAATCCAGCATTTCTTTGTGACAAAAACACTGAAATGAATTGGGAAGGCAGGAATTTCCCTAATATTGTCCAGAAAACCTAAAACCAACATTATACTGAATGGGGATAAACTGAAAGTATTTACTCGACAATCAGCAATCAGAAAAGGTTGTTCACTCTCACCACTCTTATTCAATGTAATATTTGTAATTCTAGCCAGAAAAACTAGGCATGTGGAGGACATAAAAGTGATACAAACAGAAATGAAAGAAGTGAAATTATCACTATTTACAGATATTATGATTCTATAATAAGGAAATCCAAAAAGTTTCACCACAAGAATTCTAGCACACATAAAAAACTCAGCAACGTGGAAGGATACAAAATTAACATATAAACATCAGTAGCTTTATTACACATGAATGATTTCTCTGTTTAATAAGAGTTTAAGAAAATAATTTTATGTAAAATGGCCTCGGAATATAAAATAAAATAGAACAAAATACCTGTGAATAAATCTAAGAAATTAAAGACCTTTACAATGAAAATTATAGTATACTAAAAAGAACAAAATTGAATAATTCTTTAGAAGATCAAAGCATCTCTCACATTCTTGAGTGGGAAGAATTTATATGGTTAAAATAACTATGTTCCAAAACTAATGTACAGATTCAATGCAATTCCTTCAAAATACCAATGGCATTATTCACAGAATAAGAAAAAAATTCCAAAATTCATTTGGAAGAATAAATGACTCAGAATAGCCAAAACAATTCTGAGCAAAAAAGAAATGCTGAAGGCATTGCAATATCCAACTTTGTATTATACTACAGAATTATAGTAACAAAAACAGTGTGGTACTGCTCTAAAAACAGACATAGAGATGAATGTAATAGAAGATATAAATAAACTCACACAGAAATAGTCATCTGATGCTTGACAGAGGCACAAACATACACTGGAGAAAAACATCCCTTTTTATAATAAATGGTGCTGAGAAAACTGGATATATGTATGCAGAAAAATGAACCCCCCCCCCCATGAAAGTCAACTCAACTTGAATCAAAGAGATAGTAATTAGATCAGAAACTCTACAACTGCTAGAAGAAATCTAAATGTCAAC
Organism: Urocitellus parryii; assembly: GCF_045843805.1. Taxonomy (NCBI): domain Eukaryota; kingdom Metazoa; phylum Chordata; class Mammalia; order Rodentia; family Sciuridae; genus Urocitellus; species Urocitellus parryii. Next base: position 61,524,028 of record NC_135535.1, on the reverse strand, counting down.
AGTAGAACATATAAGCACAAGCAATGATTTTCTCAATAGGATGCCTAAAACTTGGGAAATAATAGCAAAAATTTTTGGTATTCTGACCACGGAAATATAGAGGGAAGCGTTCCTCTGGTGAGCAAACTCCCAGGGGACTGAGGGGGTGACAGGAACCCTCTTCCCACCCTTAGAATGCTCTACAATTTCTCCTAGGTACTAGTAAGATAACTAATACACAGAATGCCTAGCTACTGGAGCAATGTTCTTCATGAGGAAGCTCTCTATTAGAGTCTTAACAGCCTTGACCTGGATCTCAGACACTCAGCTCCTGGGAATAAAGGAACTCCCTTGTTAGACAACCACAATGTATTACTGAGCCTAAACTTGTCCACATAAGAGTAACTTTATACAATGGACTTTCTTGAGAGTTCTAAAAATCTCCTAGTATTGCACATTGCAACTTAGTATGTAACTGAGGAATAAGCTACATAATGTTGCTAAATCTGTAACCTGCCTAGTGATACAATGAACAATATGTACTAATGATGTCAATGATCTAAAATAACCTATGGCTATAAATAAAGCTAGCAGCTCACTTCTGCAGCTTTTGCTTTTGCCTCTGCACCTTCTGTCTCCTTTTATTTTCCTTACAAAAAAACAAAAAACAAACAAACAAACAAATAAAAACAAATGGGAGGCATTAAATTAAGAAGCTTCTGAACTAAAAAGAAAACAATCAAGAGCATGAAGGGAGATCTTATGGAATCAGAGAAAATCCTTTCCAGCTACTCCCCAAGAGGAGATTAATATCTAGTATAAAGAACTCAAAGAATTTAATACCTAAAACACTGATAACCTAAACAATAAGTATGCAAATGAGCTAAACAGATCTTTCTGAAAAGAAATAACAGTAGCCAACAAATATATGAAAAAAAGATGTTGCTTATTTTCAGATGTTAGGGAAACGAAAAGCACACTGGTGACTTACAAGTAAGACAAAAAATTTCCCTTAAAATATATTATGAAATATATTATTTCCTTGTATATCTATTTCAATTTGTTTACCAAAAATTATGTTATGATGTTAAATACGATGTGACTTTTCAATGTAGAAATTAAAAAGGAAATATCCTTTTGGTTCCTACCTAAGCATTCACACAAGGAAAGAGGAAAACTTTTGTATTATTTAAGTCCTATTATGCTCTCTCTTTTTAAAAATCTAGTCTCTTTGGTCCTCATGAACTTGGTTCTGAAACCTAGACATGTAATAATTGACTTACATTTCCTTCTCTCCCAAAGGTGACTGTCTCCCAGAAGGCAAGAGAAATCTCAATGCTGTAATTATTGGAAAAAGTTACACTGTTATAATAAATCCAAAACCCTTAAGAACAACTGTGGCTGATATTTTGGCAGATTATTAGATTCCAGATGATTTAGGAATCTGAACTTCTACTTACATATCCACGACAATCTATTCTCCTTCATTAAAAATATATGAGCACCTAAGAATGCAGGAGAGAAGCTATTCTGATGTTTGATTCTTGAGATTCAGTTTATGTAACTATAGAATATAGATCCTGTTATTATTTCAGTTTTGGCAGAGCATTATTAGAAAATTCACCTTGATTTTCTCCTGAGAAAGACTACGTAAATAATCAACTACTGAAGGAAAGCACCGTTTAAAAAATACAGATGAGAAAAATAGGTGACATTTCTGTATGACAGGAATTGAAATTTAAGATAACTAATATTCATTTGGGGGAAGAGCTTTATTTTATATAAAAACCATCATTTTCCAGTACTTATAGTTGTGACACAGCAATTAATTAACTTTATGTTTACCTTTCTAGAATTAAAAAAGAGGGAAACTTTGGACTCTACTGCTTCATCTTCAACAGATCTGATCAACTACCAAATAACACAAGGTAAAAAATAACTTTTAAAACACTTGAGCTTTTGGCAAATAATTAGCCACAAACTCATTGTTTGTTTGTTGGCTGTTTGGGGAAGAACTCTGTTTTCCAGGTAAAATGTCTTAAGCCATACATTTACAAATGTTTATGATGGTATAACATTCATAGGTGTTATTTATGATATGGATTTATTAAACATTTCTTTGACTCTGCATGCTAATTAGATATACTTTATTTATACAATAAGTATGTATTGATTATTTGCAATTTTCCAGACTCAGAACTTTATGCTGATAGTAACTATACAGTGAACAAATTGATTTTGATATTAAGGAAATTGTTATCGGGTGAGGAATAATGAATATTTAATGGTAATATTAAAGCATGATATTTGAAAGAGTCTCATTAGAATAAACCTTGAAAATTAAAGGAATTTAGCAAAATTAAAAGAAGACAAATTAAATATACTGCTTTTCAAAAAATGATACTTCATAACTACTCAGACTCTCTTTCACTACTAAAGTAAGCCACACCGTCCCAGACCGTAAAGTATGACCTAATTTAAAATCTTGCTTCTTTATGATAAAGTAATCTGCATAACTAACTTTTCTTAGGATTGGTGCATATTTTATTTTTATTTTTTAAAACTGTAGTGAATCGTGATAACACATCATGCCGTTTTTCTCTTTGCCCTATTTTTTTTTCCCTCAGGGAAAATATTACATTGCTCATAAATTTCTTCATTTTCTATAAACCTTAAAAAATTATCTGATTCCTTTAATCAACATAGAATGGTTTAGCCTCAAAAGCCCATTTGCATTTTATTACTGTGCATCAGTATTCATTGTTTTTGAAATTACAATAAAAGAAATCATGAAAGAAAGTATTCATTGAGTACTTTGCTGTATATGGTGTCAAATGATTTGTCTATATACATGATTTTGTATCCACAAGAAAGGTTTGAGAATTTTATTGCTCTTATCTGCCTTTTCTGTTTGAGTACTCTACACAACAAGGAACATTACACAAATGTTCTCTACACAATAAAGAACTCTCTCAAGGTCTCATTCAGGACGTGAGAGAAGCAGAAGTGGAAACTAAATCTGTCCTAACCTAAAACCCATGCTGACCACCACAGTATTTCATTTTTCTTGCTTTCTGCATGCTCAATTATTATTCAGCTTTTAACTACACAGTAAACATTTATTGATATGTCATTGGCCAGGCACAGAATATATCATGATGACAATATGTGGAGAACAAGTTATGTCATATCTTAAGAAACATATTGTTATGTGAGGAATAATTAATATTTAATATGAAAATATGGTGATCATATCTATTATCCTTGGGAGGTATTTTGACCCAGGTTGGAGAATTAGGAAATTTATTTTAAAGATAGGAAAATTTAACATGAAACCACCAGTAGAAGTCAGGAAAAGGAACAGAAACACTTCCTTTTATAAGACAATAGTTTTAAATAAACCATTAAGAATGATAAGGAGAATGAATTCTGGAGACAAGTTTCTTACCCTTGAACTACAGTGCTGACCCAGCAGGTGAATTTCAACAGACTTTATTTCTCTGTACCTTACCTGTAGACATGGCAATATAAAAGTATTCACCTTATATTATTATTGCATGGATTAAACAAGCTATTATGAAAACCTTGAGAAAAGTGTCTGACATATTTAAAATGCCTTATATATGTTTGCTGCCATTACTATTGCCCACACAGAATGATGTATAGTCCTGAGGGGAAAGAAAAAGGTATACCATGTTCTTAATACAAGGAGTTCAAATCTACTTAAGCTGTCTAACCAATTAATGGTAGTTATGAGGATGAATCAGGATACATAAGAATGCAATTAACAATTCCCTCATATTCATATTTTGTTCAGTGTAAATTTCAAAAGTGAGACTTCTGAGGACCTCTCCTTAAAGAACTATGAACTGTGAGCTAAGGGAATGCAAGTTTTTCTTTTAATGAAACACTATTGATGTTTCATCTGGGAGAGAGATTGTCATATTTGTAATTGGTTGTGCACACCTTTTATTTTAGTGAGTATACAAATTTAGTGGGTGTAGAATTCAGTTTCCATGACCTAAAAAATGCGATTGAATATCTTAAATAATTAAAAAATACAGTCACTTTCTTTATATCTGTTAGTACTATGCATCAAACCCACAGGTTTTCCTAAATGTGATTACTAAAGACCCCAATATCTCCAAGTCCAGAGTACATAAAGTGCTTCCTGAATGAAATTCATCAAATTATTGTGCTGTCTTCCTGTTACTGCTCTATGATACTGAAATTATTATCTAAACCAAAGGGGGAAATATGTAGATAGTGGTATTTGCCTATGTGAAAAGTGGTTTGGTAGAATTCCCATTACAGGCACGAAAAAAAATTCTACCACTCTAATAAGGGGAAAAATAGATTAAAAAATCACTACGTTGAATTCTATTTAAGTCACAGTTTGTCTATGAGGATAAAATTAATAATGATTTCAGAATAATCTTGTAAGTCTAAATATTGTACAGATGATTTATAATGCTAAGATCAAAGCTAAGAGTGTATTTATTTACTTTGCTTATGCCTCTCATCAGGTGTCTTCCATGGGTGACAGGGAAACAAGCAATCACTCAGAAATGACTGACTTCATTCTCATAGGCTTCAGGGTGCGCTATGAGCTCCATCTTCTCCTCTTCCTGATATTTCTGCTTGTCTATGTCATGATCCTTCTAGGGAATGTTGGGATGATGGCCATTATCATGACTGAACCCCGGCTGAACACACCAATGTATTTCTTTCTAGGCAACCTGTCTTTTGTTGATCTCTTCTATTCGTCTGTTATTGCACCCAAGGCCATGAGCAACTTCTGGTCTGAAAGCAAGTCCATCTCCTTTGCAGGCTGTGTGGCCCAGTTCTTTCTATTTGCACTTTTCCTTGCGACAGAGGGATTTCTCCTGGCAGCCATGGCTTATGATCGCTTCATTGCCATCTGCAACCCACTCCTCTATTCTGTTCAGATGTCAGCACGTCTCTGCACTCAGTTGGTGGCTGGATCATATTTCTGTGGATGCATAACTTCAGTTCTTCAAACCAGCATGACATTTACTTTATCCTTTTGTGCTTCTCGGGCCATTGACCACTTTTATTGTGATATTCGCCCACTTCAGAGATTATCTTGTTCTGAGCTTTTTGTCCACAGAATGGTCTCTTTTATCTTGTCTATCATCATTATGTTGCCAACCATCATAGTCATTATTGTTTCTTACATGTATATTGTGTCCACAGTTCTAAAGATTCGCTCCACTGAGGGCCGCAAGAAAGCCTTCTCCACTTGTAGCTCCCACCTGGGAGTCGTGAGTGTGCTGTACGGGGCTGTCTTCTTCATGTACCTCACCCCTGACAGGATTCCTGAAATGAGCAAAGTGGCCTCCTTATGTTACTCCCTAGTCACACCTATGTTGAACCCTTTGATTTACTCCCTGAGAAACAAAGATGTCAAAGAGGCTCTTAAAAAACTTCTAGAGAAGAAAAATGCTATTCTATGAATCTTACTTCTGTTCCAACAGTTGTATTGTGGCTATGACACCTCTTGTAACCAGTAATGTTATTCTCCCGATTGTGACAAAAATACTCTTAGTATCTTTTTCCAGGTGATGTATCCTTGCCAAATATTACTTTTTACCCCTCTGAGACATCATTAATCCTGAAAGTCCTGGATATGGGAGATGTTGTGGATGTTAAGGATGAATTTTTAACAAGGAACTCTTTTACTCATCTCCAATATAATTTTATTTCACCAAATCAATGTGTATGCCATAGTGTTGAACAATGTTTCCATACTTTATTATACCATCCAAACAAATCCTGGTTCTCAGAGCTCCATGACTCAGGACTCAAACAGTGAGGAAACTACTTCTCCAGGAGGTGAGAGAAAAGAAAAAACGCTCCACTGATAATCAATATCAAACTGAAAGCCTTGAACACTGGGAAAGTTGGAGCACATCAGATAAGGCCAAGGAACTGAATTGGAGCTGAGTTCAGGAGGGAGTTGGGGCTCGGGGTAAAATACAAGTTCTGAAAAGACCTGTAACTGTTGGAATATTTTGGTATGGGGAAGCCCAGGATTGAAGGGGCAGCCTGTCTGGGGCAGAACCCAGAGCCTATTGGCCCAGTAAACTGGTACATAAAACTCATGGTCTGGCAGCCATGCACAAGGAGCTCAAAGTATAAACATATCTGTGAGAAAGGTTGCGTAAATTTCAACCAGGAGCTTTATATTTGTGAATTCCAGGCAGAAACAAATACAGGAATCCTGCAGATGCCAACTGTGAGCTCTAAATTGAGTCTAGCAAATCCAGATTTTTTTTTGGCATGGAGACCATTTTGCCTAGGAAAAATACAGATCAGAGAGGCCAGAGAAAGCCCATGTTCCCCTTCCCCACTCCGTTGACTTGGCAGTGAGCAGGATCTGCATCAGGGAGAAACCAAATAGGGCAGAGAGACAGAGATTAGTGCTCCAAAAGCAGCTTTGCCTAGGGGTAATACAGATCAGAGTTAATACAGAAAGCCCTCAGCCTCTATCTACCCCTCCAGTTGAACCAGGATCCAGCAGCACACAGAACCAGCAGAAAGCAGAAACTGAATAGGATAGAGTGACTGAGCTCAGTGCTTGAAAACCCCCCTTGGGAAGCAAAAAGCAACCAAAAACCTCCCTCAGTATCCCTGAAAAACAGAACCCTTGAAGGACAGACTCCCTCAGCCCATGGATGGTGCCCTGTGGAGAGTAGTGGGATGCAGCACTAGATGCATGTTGATTTATTAATGCCCCCAAACCTCCTCATAAAACACATCTGAGAAATACAGACCAAATCCCCGCCCCTGCAAGCTTCACTTGCAGTAATACATTGTGCAAATTCCAAACAAAACTCAGTAAATCAGACTGTCAGCATATTCCAGAGCTCTTTACACCATCCCACTGAGAAGGGAAGCTGAGAACAGAAAGGCAGTTGGCACAGAAACTGGGCAAAAAAATAAAAAAACCCTTTCATTGACTATTTTGCTATTTTATTTTGTTAAGATTTGTTTTTGAATGCGTATTGATTAACAAATGATGAACAGTTATGCATTTGTACACATACATATTTGTCTCTGTTGTTCTTTTTAGCTTTTAACATTTCCTTAAGGAAGCTTTTTTCTTTTCTTTTTTGTGCCCTGTATTTTTTCTGGAAGATTAGTTCTTTGATTAGTACATTTTTGGGTTGACTTCCTATTGACCCTTTCATAAGTCAGTTTTCCTTTGTTTCTACTTCTCTCTTTTTCTTGCCAACAGCCAGGCTCTATTGCTCACTCTCTCACTCTTCCTTTATCTCTTTTACTTCTATTGTTAAAATTATTGTTTTTAAAATATTTTTTAAGGTTTTCTCCTCTTAAAACACATACTATGTCACCCCTGAATATGCCCCACTCACCTCTTAAATCTACAAACCTTTTTTCTGCAACCCCATCTCTTTTTCTTTTCCTGTTGAAAAACTATGTTTAACTGGATTCTTGTATGTATTCTTATATCCTCATTTTTTTTCATTTACACCATTTTATTTGAAGGCATTTATTTTTAATGGATGAATATTTCAAATACTAAGATGTTTGATTAGTGCATATAGGTTTTACTTTTTTAAATGTTTATTTCTATTGTGTATATTTTTCTTTTATCTTTCTTTTATTTTTTAAAAAAATTTTCTGTTATTATTTCCTTTTTCTCAATTATTGTTTTCCTTCATCTCTCTTTTTTTTCTCTGCAAAGAGCAAAGCTCTATTGTTCTCTCTTCCATTTTTTGAATTAACCTATATTTTTGTTTCTCCTCATAATTTTCACATCATATGTCACTTCTGTTCTATCTCTGGTCATCACATGAAATTGGAAACCCTATGTAAATTAACTGTTTTTACCATGGGCGATAACTGATCATATTATTTCTGAGTATTGTAACAATCAAGATTGTAGATTTCAGTGCAAGAGCTATTTTGTATAATGCTGTAAATTGTTTGCATCTGTTTCTGTTACTATCTGACTCCCCCTAAACTCTGAGGTATAAGAAATCTTTAGGGACTCTATAATTCCACAAGGTAGAAACTCTACAGTCTTAAGATATCTATTAGATGGTAGACATGCAAACATCATGAAAAAACATGGGAAATCACCTCAAATAAACCAAAATAGGTCAAAAACAGAATCTATCAACAGTAGAGTGAAAGAAAATTTGGAGAAGGAATTTAGAATGTTCATGGTTATACTGATTTGTGAGATAAAGGACAATGTAATGGAGAAAATACAGGTAACAATGATCACTTCAATAAAGAGAGATTTTGAAAACAAACAAACAAACAAACAAATAAATGAAGTCCTGAAAATGAAGAATCAATATATCAAATAAAACATTCATTGGAAAGTATCACCAGCAGACTAGACCACCTGGAAGAAAGCTCAGTCAAAGAAGATAAAATATATGATCTTGAAAATAAAGTTGAGCATGGATAAAATATGTTAAGAGACCTTGAACTGAACCTCCAAGAAGTATGGGATAATACAAAAAGACCAAACGAAAGATTTATCAGGATAGATGAAGGCTCAGAGATACAAACCAAAGGAATACATAATCTTTTCCTTGAAATAATGTCTGAAAATTTCCCAAACATTAAGAATGAAATGGAATGTCAAATACAAGAAACTTACAGAAACCCAAATATACAAAATTACAACAAACCCACACCAAAGCACATTATTATGAAGATGACTAATATACAGAATAATGATAGACTTCCAAAGGCTTCCCATGAAAAAAGTCAAGTAACAGAGAGAAATCAATTTGTATCTTACCTGAACTTTCAACCTAGACCCTTAAATTTAGGAGGTCTTAGAATAATATATTTCTGAAAGAAAATGGAAGCCAAACAAGAATACAATACCCTGCAAAACCAAGCTTCCGATTTGACAATGAAATATAAAATCTTCCATGATAAACATGTTAAAAGAATTCACAAATTGAAAGCCTGCACTACAAAACATACTCATTAAAATATTTCATGAAGAGAAAATGAAAAATAAAAGTGAAAACCAGCCATGGGAGGAACTACACTAAAATAATAGTCAATCAAAAAAGCAATTTCAAATTAAAAACCAGAAAGAATTCCAAATGACAGGGAACAACAACCATTTATCAATAATAATATTGATTGCAAATGATCTAAACTCGTCAATCAAAAGACATAGACTTGAGGACTGGATTAAAAAACTAGAACCAACTCTATACCATCTCCAAGAGATTCACCTCATAGGCAAAGACATCTGCAGGCTGAAGGCAAAAGGGTATGAAAAAACTTACCATTCACATAGATTTCACAAACAAGCAGGGCTTTCTATCCTCATATCTGATAAAGTGGACTTCAAATCAAAATTAATCAGAAGAGACAAATAAGGACACTTCATACTTCTTAAAGGAACTTATACATCAACAAGACATAACAATGTTAAATATTTATGCCCCAAACAATGAAGCATCTACATACATTAAAAAAAAACCCTTCATGATTTCAAGAATCAAATAGATCACAACACAACAATACTGGGTAACTTCAATATACCTCTCTTACCAGTTGATAGATCTTCAAATAAAAAAACTAAATAAAGAAGCCATATAAGAGAGAGAGAGAGAGAGAGAGAGAGAGAGAGAGAGAGAGAGAGAGAAATACCTTGCATTATATCAGATCATAATGGGCTGAAGTTAGGAATCAAAAATAAAATTAAAAAAAAACAGAAGCTCTTCGAACACCTGGAGACTAAGTAATACACTATTGAATGACCAATGAAGAAATCAGAAATGAAATAAAAAAAATACTTAGATGTACATGAGAATAGTGACACAACCCATCAAAACCTTTAGGACACATGAAGGCAGTTCTAAGAGGAAAGTTCAGTGCATTGAGCTCATTCATTAAAAGAACATAAAATCACCTAATAAATAACCTAACTTTACACCCAGAACCCTAGAAAAAGAAGAAAGAACAAGCACCAAAAGCAATAGAAGACAGGAAATATATAAATCAGAGATAAAATTGAAACAACAACAACAACAACAACAAAAAAAAAACAACTCAAGAAATCAGTGAAACAAAAAGTTGGTTAGCTAACAGAGAGAAAACGCAATTACTAAAATTCATGATGACAAATGAAGTATCACCGTGGACTCCACTGAAATACAGATGATAATCAGACACTACTTTGAAAATTTATACTCTAATAAAATGTAAAATCTTGAAGAAATTGACAAATTTCTAGAGATATGACCTACCCAAATTGAGTAAAGGGGACATAGAAAATTTAAATATATCAATTTCAGGCAATGAAACTGAGGATGACATCAGAAATTTACCAACCAAGAAAACTCCCAGGGTGAGATGGATTCCCAGCTGAGTTCTGTAAGATCTTCAAAGAAGAGCTTATACCAATACTCCTCAAATTATTCCATGAAATAGAAAAGGAGGGACCCCTTCCAAACTAATTTTATAAAGCTAGTATCACCTGATATCAAAACCAGAAAAAGAGACATCAAAGAAAGAGAGCTTCAGACCAATATCCCTGATGAACATTGATGCAAAAATTCTCAATAAAATCTTGACAAAATGCATATAAAATATATCAAAGAGATAATGCTTCATTACAGGATGCAAGTTTGATTCAACATACAGAAATCAGTAAAATGTAATAAACCACATCAAAAGACTTAAAGACAAGAATCACATGATTATCTCAATAGATGCAGAAAAATCATTTGATAAAATACAACATTCCTTCATACTCAAAACATTAGGGATAGTAGGAACATACCTCAACATTGTAAAAGCTGTATACACTAAAGTCAAGGCAACATCATTCTAAATGGAAAAAGACTGAAATAATTCCCTTTAAAAACGGAAACAGGCAAGGATGCCCCCTTTCATTGCTCCTATTCAACATAGTCCTCAAAACCCAAGCCAGAGCAATTAGACAAAAAGAAAAGAAATTAAAGGGATTCAAATAGGGATAAAAAAGAGCTCAAACTATCCTTATTTGCTGATGACATGATTCTATATTTAGAAGACCCAAAATCTCTACTAGAAAGCTTCTAGAAGCCAAAAACAAATTCAGCAAAGTAGCAGAATATATAATTAACACTAATAAATCAATTTCATTTCCATACCCTGATGATGTACCAGTTGAAAGAGAAATCACAAAAACTATCCCCTTTACAATAACCTCAAAAAAAAAAAAAAGACATTTGGGAATCAATCTAACAACAGAGGTGAAAAACCTCTCTCTTGAAAATTACAGAACACTAGGGAAGGAAATTGAATTAGATCTCAAAAAAATGGAAAATATCTCTCATGTTCCTGATAGGTAGAATTAATATTATCAAAATGCCATACTTCCAAAAGCACTATACAGATTTTATGCTATTCCTATTAAGATCCCAATGAATTTCTTCATAAAGTTGAAAAAAATATCATAAAGTTCATTTGGAAAAACAAGAGACCCAGTATAACATAATCAAACAATCCTTAGCAAGAAAAATGTTGTAGGAGGCATCACAATACCAGACCTTAACATATTCTACAGAGGTATAGTAACAAAAATGGCTTGGAATTGGCACCAAAACAGACCAAAGGAATGGAACAGAAAATACAGAGACACACTCATATAATTACAGTTATTTCATCCTAGACAAAGACACTATAAACAAAGATAGGCTCTTCAACAAATGGTGCAGGGAAAACTAAAAATCCATATGAATTAGAATGAAATTGAATCCCTCTCTCTCACCCTGTACAAAACTCAACTCTTAGTGGATAAAGGACCTGGGCATTCAACCAGAGACCCTGTGTCTTCTAGAAGAAAAAGTAGGACCAAATCTCCATCATGTTGGCTTCAAAAGTGACTTCCTCAATAAGACTCTAAAAGCACAAGTAACACACCAAGAATCAGTAAACGGAATGATAACAAACTGAAAAGCTTCTTCACAGCAAAGGAAACAGAGGTGTGAATAGAGATTCTACAGAATTGGATAAAATCTTTACCACTGTACCTCAGATAGAGCATTATTCTCCAGGTTATACAAAGAATTCAAAGAACTTAATACAAGAAAAATAAATAACCCAATAAATAAATGGGCAAAGAAACTGAATAAATACTTTACAGAAGTAGAAATATGAATGGTCAAAAATATATAAAAATGTTCAACTTCTCTAGCAATTAGAGAAATGCAAGTTACAACTACACTGAGATTTCATCTCACTGCAGTCAGAACGAGAATTATAAAGAATACAAGTAACAATATATATTGGCAAGGACGTGGGGAGAAAAGTACTCTGATATACTGTTGGTGGGGCTGCAAATTGGTGCAGCCACTATGGAAAGCAGCATGGAGATTCCTTAGAAAATTTGGAATGAAACCACCATTTGACCCAATTATCCCAATCCTTGGTCTATACCCAAGAGAATTTAAAACAGCATACTACAGTGATGCAACCACATCAATGTTTATAGTCACACAACTCACAAGAGCCAAATTATAGAAACAACTTCGGTGTCCTTCAATGAGTGAATGGATAAAAAAATGTGATATATACACAATGAAATATTAGTCATAAAGAAGAATGAAATAATGGCATTTGCCAGCTGTCCACAAAACACACACCTAAGCATGAGGACACACATAGGTTGAATAGAAAAGGTGTTAAAAAGATAATCCATGTAACTTCATGTAAATTATAGCCAAAGAAAACAGGAGTGCCATACTTAATATCAAACAAAATGGATTTTAACTAAAAAAGTGGTATATTCTGTGTGAGGATTAAAAAAGTTCGATTCATCAGGAAGATAAAACCATTATGAATATATGGGTGCTCAACATCTCCATACATAGATATGTGAGGCAAAAATTGCAAAAAGAAAGGAGGAAAAAAAGAACATCACAAAATAGTAAGAGACTTCAATACCTCACTTTTAATAATGAATAAAAATCTAGACACAAGATCACTACTGAGGGCTGGGGTTGTGGCTCAGTGGCAGAGTGCTTGCCTAGCACATATGGGGCACTGGGTTTGACTTGCAGCACCACATAAAAAATAAATAAATAAAGTAAAAAAAAAAAAACTTCTTAAAAAAATCACTAAGGTTTAGAATAACACTCTAGAGCAAATGGACCTACCACAAATTTTCAAAACATTCTACCCAATAACAAAAATCTATACCTCTTTCTAGAGCATGCAAAAAACATTTCCCAGGACAGATTACTCGTTAGGTCACAAATAAGACAATAAATTTCAGAAGATTGAACTAATGCCATGTATATTTTCTGAACAAAAGAAAGGAAAAATTCATAAAAATTGAAAATGAAAATAGTCAACTCTTGAGCAACAAATGCATAGGTTAAAAATAAAAAGGGAAATTAGTATTTGGAGAAAAGCAAAAAAACAAAAAAAAAAAAGCCAAAATTTATGGCATGCTGAAAAAAGAAGCACTGAAAAGAAAGTTTATAGGTAAAATTTATAAAAATGTTTATAGGTTAAAGTCTACACTGCAGTAAGGTGTCTGGCAGGCTGCCTGTTGGCTGCAAGATCACCTGGGAAGATGCCGGGGCAGTGATGGCAGAAGGAGCTCTCAGTTTCAAAAAGTTGATGAATCAGTGGGAGAACCAGGGGCTTGAGTCTCCTGGAGGAATTGCTACACCCCCAGTGTATGGTCAGCTTTTAGATTGGTATTTGCTCCACAATGACACAAATAATTCAAGATGTCTTTGGAAAAGGATACCACCTGCTATCAAATCTGCAAATTCTGAACTTTGTGGAATTTGGTCAGTAGGACAGAGGATCTGGGAGAGAGATTTCCCTGGGAAATATATGACCATCTATGTCCACCACTGGCCTCAGTTAGTCCAGCCAATCATGGAAGCACTTAGAAATGCTACTAGGAGACATGCCTTCCTTGAGGATTTTTGAGGTTGTGAAAGTTACATTAGAAAAAGGATGGCAAGCCGACTCTGTCAGGAGAATGGTTCGCCCAGAAAGCCAGTTGCAGATTCCCTGGATGTTTCCTGTAACAGGTTTATTTGTTTACCAGAGCCTGCCCCAGTTCCACCAATCCTCAATGAACAGCAGTTAGCCAGACAGACTGATTATGTGGCTTTCCTTGAAAATTGATGCACCATTCTGAGTTCAGCGTCCAATTCAAATCTTATACACTGACAAATATAGAAATGTAAAATGTTCATTTTACTGGATGGATTATAAGCACCTCAGAATTCTTACTATATAATTAAATACTATATATATATATATATATATATATATATATATATATAAATACATACATATACATACACACAATGCTATATAGTTGTTAAAAGAATTCTCATGTTGTAATATTTAACAATTTGGTTGGAGCCTATTAGTATTATGCAGTTAGTTTATATTTCTTGGAGATTCATAATAACTCAAGCTCTTCTGCTTTGTATAGAAGAGTATGGAGTTTTCCCGGCACACAGCCCCATCTGCACGACTGTTTGGATAGCCACAGTGATGCTCTTGGACTGCAGTATCGTGCCCAGGACCAGAACCTGAATTCCTGGGATTGTGATTCACCCTCTTTGGAGAAAATGTTTTCTTTTATCCCAACCTATGGAGAATCATTAATAGATACAGAAATATAGCTTAGCAGCAAATAGATCTTTTTCTGAGTAAGCCAGTTTTAGTATTGGTTTTCTTCCAACAGTGTGAGTACCTTAAGTTTTGGCAGTGGAGGGCTTAATGTGAGAATGCGATGTTCCTAAATATTAAGTTTGAACATCTCCTTTCAGAAGAAGGGGAAGATTAAGGGTACAGTGCCTTGTGTGGGGAAGGACGCAATTGTTATAAGTGTTCCAATTTTCCTCCATCCAATTTTTTGCTTATATTTATATTGTGGTTCACGTCAGGCCTTTTGAAGACATGCTAAACAAGTCTTCATTCTTTATATGAGAATCCCCAAATATTTGAAGTTGTTTATTGCATCCTTAGTTCATTTATTCTGCATTTGTTCAATAAATATTTAATTGAATTCTGCAACTGTTTCATCTGAGCTGGTTTCTAGAGTTTTCACTACTTTGGTCTTTCTGTGGACACTTTCTAGTTTGTTTCAAAATAAGAATTTCTTAATTCAATGGAAATGACATCCATAGTGAATCTATGTAGCGAATATTACGTAATTTATGTTTTAATCTATTTTATTGAGTATTTCAGTTTTTTCATCATCCTAGACCCCCACTCCACTTCTTTTTGCTTTTACTTACATATTCCTTCTTTTTTAAGAAGCAAAAAAAATATGTAAGTTCGCCAAAATTCTGAATGTCACAGTGTGTACAGCACTGAATGAGAGGAGCTTTGGCATTGGGTATTAGAAAGTAATTTTCATTACAGATGTTTTATTCATTCTGGGCCAAGGTGAGGTAAAACAGGAAGAATAAAATTTTCAAAAGCAGAGTCTTGATTTATGAAGTATCCAGATGAATGTGCATGAGCATGCTGCAAAGCTGCCTTCTGCTGGGCTTCGATATGCTGCTGTTCTGTATGATCCCGGAAGTCCTTATGAAGAGCAGGTCTGGAGAGTGCAATGCGAGCTTCAGGATGATTTGTTGAAGATTGGTTTCTGCATAAGTAATTTTCATTTCTCTTTGTCCAGTTCTGCCAAGACTGCAACTCTATTTTTGTTTTGAAAATCTTGTCCTGAAGGGTTTGCTGCCATTTTCCTGTTTTCTGCTTCAATTATATTCAGAGGCAATGGATTAGCACTTTACATTTACCCAGGACACCTTGGCACTGGGGAGGCCTCTCTGCAGGTTGCAGCTGTCAAGGTGGAGTGAACTTTGTTTTTAATGGCCGATTGGAACGGACCTGAAAGTTCATTAGTGGGAGTGGGGTTGGTTGATTAAACAATGGTGTAGAGAGTGGAGTGCAGCTCTAAAGGGCTGATGATGGGAACAGCAGAGGATACAATTGAGCAGGAGCCTCAATACTTGGTTATTTACCTAGCCTTGGGTACTTAAGAGAAAGAAGCTCACTAAATAACACTCTCCTTAAAAAAGAAGAGATAATCATCACAGTAAATGAGGAAAGATACAGATAATAAGAAAAAGCAAAGGAACAAACCACCCCAAACAGCCCACAACACTTTAACAACTGATCCCATTGACACCACTTCAGAAGAAATGGCCGAGAAAGAAACAGAAAGTTCATAGTTAAAATGTCTAGTGAACTAAAAAAGATGTAGAAAACAAACTAATAAGAAAATATAAGAAATTAATGATCATTTCAAAAAGAGATAGATATTTTGACAAAGAACCAAATAAAATTCTGGAAATGGAAGACTCAATAAACCAATTTAAAAATTTGATTCAAAGAATCATTATAAATTATACCACATAGAAGAAAGATTTAAGGCCCTGACAAAGTATAAAGTCTTAAAAATAAAGTTAACAATAAAGAAAAAATGTTAAGAGTCTGTTACCAAAATATTCAAGAAAACTGGAATGATATTAATAGCCCAACTGTAATAATTATTGGCATAGACTAAGTCATTGAAATACAAACTAAAGGAATGTAAAACTTTCTTAATAAAATAATGTCAGAAAAATTTCTAAACCTCAGAAACAAGATGGAAATACAAATATAAGAGGTAAACAGAAATCCAAATAGGCAAGATCAAGAAAGATCCATTCAAGGCATAGTATAATTAAAATGGCCAATGTACCTAAGAAGGATAGAATTCTAAAAGCTACAATAGAAAATTGCAGAGCACATTTAGAGGAAAGCCTTTTGAATTTTTACTGATTACTCAGTCCAGATCCTAAAAGCCAGAAGGGCTTGGAATAATATATACCAAACCCAAAAAGGTAATGGGTACAAATAAAGTTGCCATATAACCAGAAAAGCTATACTTCACAACTGAAGAAGAAATTTTAAAAATTCCATAATAATCATAAACTAAAAGAATTTATAACCACTAAGCCAGCATTAAAAATTATTCAATAAAATGTTTCATGCTGAAGAATTAAAGAACTTAAAAATAAACATCATAACTAGTGTATGGATGGATATCACTAGAAGAATAGTCAATTAAAGGAGAATGAAGTCTCAACTAAGTATTAAAAATATAAAAATGACAGGAAATGAAAATCATCTCTAATAACACTAAATGTAATGGTCTAAACTCTCCAATAAACAACATAGATTGGCAGAATAGATTAAAAAATAAGACCCAATGATATGTTGCATAAAAGAGACTCACCTTACAGGCAAAGACATCTGCAGGTTGAAGGTAAAAGGCTAGAAAAAGATATACCATGCAAAGAGAGACCAAAAACAAGTAAGAGTAGTTACTCTCATATCTGATAAAGTAGGCACTAAGTCAAAATTAAGCACAAGAGACAAAGAAGGTCACTTTATTTGTTCAAGGGAATTATCTAGCAAACAAGTATAATAATTATAAATATTTATGCCCAAATATATGTGTACCTGTACACATAAAACAAACTACTCAATATAAAGAATCAAATAGATGCTGATACAATAATATGGGTGATTTCAACACACCTCTCTCATCAATACATAAGTCATCCAGACATATTAAATGAAGACTTTTCAGAACTAAATAAAGCTGTTAATCAGGGCTGGGGTTGTAGCTCAGTGGTAGAGTGCTCATCTAGCATGTGTGAGGCCCTGGGTTTGATCCTTAGCACCATGTAAAAATAAATAAACAAAATAAAGGTATTATGTACAACTAAAAAAATAAATATATTTTTTTAAAAATGCTATTAATCAAATGGACTTAACAGATATCTACAGAATATTTCTTCCATCAATAACTAAAATTCACTTTCTTCTTAGATATACAGGGCACCTTTGTAAACAGACCATATTTTATGACAAAAAGCAAATCTTAAAAATAATAAAGAAAAGGCTGGGTGAAGTGGCCTTGAAAGATGGTTAGGGCATGAGGACTCCATCCTCATGAGTAGGATTAATGCATTATAAAAGAGTCAGTTTAGCCTCCTTTTCTGTCTCTTGCCCTTCTATCTTCTGCCATGGGATGATGCAGTCAATGAGTTCTCACCAGATGATGGCACCTTGATCTTGGACTTAGCCTCCAGAATTGTTAATCAAATAATTTCTGTTTATTATAAATTATCTAGGCTGTAGTAGTCTGTTATGGTAGCAAAAAATGAACTGAGAGACCTGGTTTCCCTAACTATTATGTTGGTATTTTCGTACATACATAGTTGTTCAATATGTTACATCCTAAGAGGGATGAACACAGCAAAATCTTATTCTGACATTATTTTTTTTCTGATAGAATTTTCTCTAGAGCTTCTTTTGATTAAAATGCTTGGTTAATATGGGAAAATATTTGGCTAAAATGGGAAAATAAAGCAGTTTAGGTATTTCAATCAGGGAAATATTTATTAAGGTGAATTGAGTCTTATTATATTAGAAAGGTTGAAGGAACTTTTGCCTGATACTGCTGTAATGACTCCTTACATCATTAATTAATAAGAAGAGGCTACCATTGGAAGTAGGATGTAAGAACACAGCTTAATAGTTATGATCCTGGGGTTAAATAAACATAAGCAAAAAGATAGAATTATTTCCTCATCCACCAAAACAGCTTCTCTAGTATTGGGGATTCAATACTGATTGATCCTGGACAAAAGGCAAAAATCACAGGAAATGTGTGACACATTGAGACAATTCAAACTCCATTTTAATGGCTGGAGAACTGGAAAGGGGAACCTCCAGGGAATGAAAAGTACT
This sequence comes from Urocitellus parryii, assembly GCF_045843805.1. Classification (NCBI taxonomy): domain Eukaryota; kingdom Metazoa; phylum Chordata; class Mammalia; order Rodentia; family Sciuridae; genus Urocitellus; species Urocitellus parryii. The sequence goes on along the minus strand of NC_135535.1, from coordinate 61,505,242 downwards.
GGGGAGATAGTGAAGAAGCGTGTGAAAGAGTGAAGTTGTTTATGATTTTTCAGGCCTTCATTTTGAGCTGTGTGAGCATGGGTATGATAAGAAAAAAAGCATGAAAAATCTGAAGAGAAAGTCAACCACCCTGATCTCAGAAGATTCACTGGTTATGTGGGATACACCTAAGTAGTGTCATAACGCACAGAAAATGGAAATTACGTTGAGACCACTATCTTCAGAAGCTTTTCATAACACATGGTCTAAACTCAGATTAAGTTTCTAGTAAAATAAAAATGTCAATAGCTTCTAGGATGAAAGCAACACTCATAGTCTAAAAATCCTGTAGACATGTTCAGGACATAATCCCAAATTACTTGACATACAGCAAAATTGGAAAATTAGAATTTTCATGGAAAAAGGCAAAGAACAGACAACTGAAAATGTCCACTACAAATTTGGTAAAAGACAAAAGCCAAAACATTCAATAAATTCAACCCAAACCAAACAGGATAATTCTCAGAAACTTATTCTTTGACACATTATAAACTGTGGAAACCAAATGATAAAGAAAAAAATATCTTGAAAGCAGACAAAGCAAAATGTTGGGGCTGGGGTTTTAGCTCAATGACTGAGTACTTTCCTAGCATGCATGAAGCACTGAGTTCGATCCTCAGAATCACATAAAAAATAAATAAAGATATTGTGTCCATCTACAACTAAAAAATATTTTTTAAAAATACAGATATTTGTTCATCTACAACTAAAAAAATGTATCTGTCACCATTAGACTAGTATGACTGAACCATTAAGGGAAGTTCCTCAGGATGAATGAAATGTATACAACCTAGAACTAGTATATACATAAAGGGATGAAAGGAACTGAAAATAGTTCATATGTGGTAAATATAAAACACATTTTTATAATCTAAAAATTTTATTTTAATGTGTATACCCCAACTTTAAACATTATACTGTGTATTTCTAAATGTCTGAAGAAAAAGTTATTGAAATATAGCAAAATCTGGAATGTACATTTTTATATCACATCATTTATCAAATAATTTGTTATTTGGTTACCATTTAACTGGAATTCTTAAGCAAAAAAAAATGGTATATTGCTTGAGTAGACTATGATAGCCAAACTGTCAAAGAAAAAAGAAAACTCTTGAATGATACCAGAGGAAAATGTTAAATATAGATATTAGAGAAAACAATTCTAATAACTGTGGACTTCTCATCAGAAAATATGAAGGGCTGGAGAACATGGAACAACCTTTTAAACATGGGTAGAAAGAAGATCAAACAAAAATGCTCTATCTGGGAAAAGTGCATTTTAGAATTGAAGGCAAAATAAAGAACTTTTATGGAAAGAAAAGCTAAGAGAATGCATTATGCCAAATCTATGCTGTAAGAAATGCTGATGGGTTTTCTTACTTTGGATAAAAGCAAATGTTATCAGAATAAAATAGGATTTCTAAGGATATTTTGAAAAGCACTGAAATTTTTTAAAAATCTGAATAAATTTTTAAAATTCTCTCATTTTTTGGAAATTCTTAAGATTGTTTAATGACCAAATTGTAAAACTGTGTTTTGGAGTTTATAATTTCTCTAGATATACATATTGCAATTGTAGCTTAAAGACAGTGGCAATATGAATAATGCACCTATTAGGTTATAAGGTTTCTAAAGTTAACATGAAATTATATAGTACTAACACAAATAGTGTGAGAGTATATATTTAGTCCTACAGTAACCATCAAAAAACCAATAGAAGCAATTATAGCAAAAATTTAGTTTTATTAAACAGAATTCTAAAAACTAAGAGTATTGAATGTTTCCAAATTGAGATGGTAAGATTTTTTTTTTGGTCATTGATTCATATAAGGAGATGCAGAATGGTTTTAGGATGCCATTACTATGAACTACTTGTATTATTCATTTTTATTTTGCAGCAGAATTTTTAAAAAATCACTCACCAAAAAAATTGTAGAGCATCATGTTATCATATGAATGAATAAATATGATTCATAAAGAATTAAGAAACACTGGATCTGTAAATATTTGAGGAATCTTCCAATAATAAGAATAAGCTATTTATGTTTTATTCAATTATACTGCAACGACCTACCTTCTTGGTCTGTTTGTTCCACTAAAGCTCAGTATTTGTAATAAATTTTTTCATAATCTGCCATCTGCTCACTGTATATTGCTGTAGAACAATATTCTGTTATTACAAAATATTTTATAGTGTTTTAACATGTCTACTACAACAGACAAATTAAACTTATTCTGTTATTAGTAGGGAGCCAATACAACAAGAATATCAAAATTCTATGAAATCACACAATTTGATAGTGGAAAGGCTTGAAAAAATTTATGTCAATTTATTTTTTTCTCGAAATGCTACTTGCATAATCTTTGTGTATTCTGCTGTAGCAGCAAACTATGTTCTTATTCATTTTTAATCCCATATTCTTTATTGGTACATTGTAATTATACATAATGGTGGGATTTATTATTATATATTTATACATGCAAACAATATGACTTGATCAACATGGTTCCCTAACATCTCCCCTTTTCCTCCTGTCATCCCTTCCCCTGGTACCTTTCTTCTACTCTGCTGATCTCCCTTCAATTTTCATGAGCACTTGCTCATTTCCTATTGGCTATGGTTGCTTTTGCACTACAAGTCCAGTTGAGGAGGTAGGAAGTTAGGGTATTTCTTTCTCTTTGACTCTGCCCTTTGGAGTGTTTTCTCTCTCTCTCTCTCTTTTTCATTTGGTGGGCAAACCCTACTGTGATTCTCACAATTATGAGGATTCTAGACTTTTTCAATAACACTTTTGTGTCTTGAATCACAGTTGGTGGTAAGACTGTTTGCTCTTGCTAGCTTCTATGTTACTTTCCCATTTTTTATTTCACTGCTTCTGTTGACTGTTATTTATGATCTCTATTAGTTTTACTGTAATACAGCATGATAGATTTGCAATACATGTATGAAATGAGTCACTAAAAGTAAGGATTATAATCCATCAAGTTTCAATATACTTTGGTGTAAATTTTGAAAATAGAAGAATCAAATTTCTCATCCAATTGTGCTTGCTTTATTATTTTGTTCTAGTAAGGAGGTTAATTCTCATGTTCTCCAGAGAGCCCTTATAACTTTCCAAAGGTCTGATAAGTTTGCTAGTTAATAATTTTCTCTCTCTTTCTTTTCTTCTTTCTGCATTATGGAACAAAATATCTTACTGAGGAGAGAGAACTCTAATCCCCAGTGATTATTTTGTGGAGGGATTGCCCACTACTGTTTTTCCCTCCCCATGAGGGAATTTCTCTCAGGATCCTTTTCATGTTTATTTGTTAGTTTAATCAATGACAAAGTACAGTAAACTTAAACACAATAATAAGAGATAAACCATGATTTTTGCTAGTATTTTTTTATATTAGCAAGTTTGAGTCATGCTCTGAATAGTGAAGAAATGCAATCTGTTGCAGAAAAACTTCCTACTAAACAAAGGTTTGTTTCTTTTCATGTTTTTGTTTGTGAAAATACTTGATTTCACATAAATGTAGTATTTCAAGGTAGAAATAGTATTTCATTCTTGAAAATATGTCATATTTAATTTACTTATTGTACCTACCCTTTCTTTAAATGAGAGACAGAGAAGGGAAGCTTTACATTTCTTAATTTTTTTCATTACTTCTGCCAAAACCAGGATCTTCTTAATGTGAACTATGAATTTAGAGAAAACATGCAGTTCTGTGGTTAATATGCTCTGCCAGAGGTAATTTTAACTTTTCTTCTCTCTTCTAAAATTCATTGGTCAATATTGTTAACGTTTACTTGTTTTCAAGAATGCAGACTATTGGATCTAGATCAAAAGTCCAATCTGCCTTAAAATCATGTCAACTTTACTGAAACCACAGCAATAATGTAGTAAAAATTACAAGATACATTTTATAAGTTTACTATTTAGCCTATTCATTACAATCATGGTTTATATAAGCATACTTAAAAGACATTTTCATAGTATGTAATTTATTGAATTTATTGTCAGTTTCCCTTTCCATTTCATGATAGACTATTGAATAGTAAACTACTATGCTGCTTAATCTTAGTATAACACTAAGTCACTTAAATCTGTTTTTTATATCTCAGTTTATGCATTTGTAAAATTAGAATTAAAATATTTTTCCTTCTCTATCCATCCACTGTATTTTAAGGATATTTTATAGTAACAGTAGTAAATGTCTAAATAAATATAATGGAAGCTTGTTTAAATATACTTTTTTTTCCTTTTGCACTTTTCATTTGTGGAATCTTAGGTTGTCTTCTATGTTCTACATCCACGCGCAAAAGATTGCATTTGTAATTAACTATGTTCTAAAAAGAAAGAAAGAGCTCTGCTCAAGTTTTAAACATTTTCCACTTGTATCCCTATATTCAAAAAGAGTAAAGAAGGAAGAAAGTTAAAGACAAGGAAGGAAAGAGAGAAGAGGGGAAGGGAAAGAGGAAAGAAAATGAAAGTAAGATTTTCTTGTGTTTAGGAAATACAGGTAAAACCCACAGTTTTTAGCAGTGTTGTACCACTAAGATTTTTGTCACCATTATTTGCAGATCTATATATTTGGAAAGGTTTACCAATCAAATTAAACTCTTCACTAAGACTACTTTCAATAGTGATATAATTTTTATGTTCATTGGTGTTTTATGAAATTTTGGGAACAATATGATAAAGCAACTTTTCTTCCAGGCATTACCATTTGATCACTCGTTTCTTTCAATTTAACATCCCTTCAGTTCTGTTCATATCTCAGTTTTGAAGAATGAGCTGAGTAGGAACTCCTCAGAGGTGACTGAATTCATTCTGTTGGGATTCAAAACTCCTCCAGAGCTACAGATCCTCTTATTCCTCGTGTTCTTGGTGATCTATGTGGCCATCGTGGTGGGAAATGTCAGCATGATAGCGGTCATTAAGATGGACTCCAGACTTCAAACGCCCATGTATTTCTTTCTTAGAAACCTGTCCTATTTAGATGTCTGTTATTCCACAGTCATCGCTCCCAAAACTTTAGCGAACATCTTGACCAATGAGAAGAAAATTTCATACAATAGCTGCGCAGCCCAATTTTTCTTTTTTGCCTTGTTTGTCACAACTGAAGGTTTCCTTCTGGCTGTGATGGCATTTGACCGCTTCTCAGCCATTTGCTCCCCTCTCCTTTACCCGGTGCACATGTCACAGAAAGTCTGTGTTCAGTTGGTAACGGGATCCTACATCTGCGGATGCATCAACTCTATGATACAAACAGGTTTCACTTTCAGTTTGCGTTTCTGTCAAGAGAACAGACTGGACCACTTCTTCTGTGATGTCCCAGCCCTGATCAAGATCTCATGCGTTGACACCTTTGTGAATCAGATTGTGCTGTTCGTGCTCTCTGCTGTCATCATCATCACCACCACCACCATCATCCTGGTTTCCTATGGGTACATCCTCTCCACTGTCCTCAAGATCCCCTCCACCCAGGGCAGGAGTAAGACCTTCTCCACCTGTGGCTCCCATATTGCAGTGGTGAGTTTATTCTATGGATCTGTGTTCTTCATGTACGCCCAGCCTGGGGCCATCTCCTCACCACAGCAAAACAAGATTGTAGCTGTATTCTACACTCTTATAATACCAATGCTAAACCCTCTAATATACAGTCTGAGAAACAGAGATGTGAAAGATGCTATGAAAAGAATATTATGTGGGACATGGTCTTCTCTGTGATATTTGGGAAACCGTTGTATATTGGACAAAAGTTGTTTTCCAGTGATTCTAGTTACTCTAGGTTTTGTAAAATGGCAATTTGTCAAAGGCATTTTTATACAGAAACAAATGCCATTTTCTAAGTTTGATAAAATAATATTTCTAATAATATAGGTGCATGACATTATTTTATTTACCTCAATTACATAAAAGCATTTACATTCTAATTTTTTGATGGGCTAATATATTTTCATTTTAATTTTACTTTAAGAAGTAAATATTAGAGTTGTCACTATATAAACATTAACATAATAGTCAATCTCTGTGTGTTATTCTTTCTCTTTTTTACAAGATGAAGCACATTGTGTTGATGGCAAATGGAAAATTAAAGACATTATGTAGGATATTTTTGAATTAAAGGGTTAATATTTCTCAAAAATTCAGAATTCATTCAAAAATACATTCCAGGGACTCTCATCCAGAGAGTAACCATGCCTCTAAAAAAGTGACCCTTGAAGCTATCATTCAGGAAGCCTTTCTTCACATAGAAATTGTGACAATAACATTCTGCTAGGTTTTATTTTCCTCTAATATAAATTATTGCATCATATAATAATGAAAGCTGATACATGAAGAAGACATATACCATAGATTTTTTATTTTATTTTTTAATTTTTGGGTACCAGGAATTGAATTCAGAGTCACTAGGCCACTGATCCACATCCCCAGCCCTGTTTTGTATTTTATTTAGAGATAAGGTCTCACTGAGTTGCTTAGCACCTCGCTTTTGCTGAGGATGGCCTTGAACTTTTGATCCTCCTGCCTTAGACCCTGGGATTACAGGTGTGTGCCATGGTGCCTGGCCCATAGATTGTATTTATTACCATTTTTGAATGAGGAAATTTGCCGCAGGCCAGCTGCAGCAAAATAAGGGGGGGGGTGGGGTGGTGACGAATAACTTGTGTATGTTGATGCAGCAGGAATAGGAGCCGTTTATTGTAGGACAACAGAGCTATTTATACATTTTGCACAGCTTATCTTAATTAGCATAAACTAGATACATCAGTCAACCAATAAGGAATCTCCACACTTAATGGCTCACTTTTGTTACTTTTGAAACCACGCCCTCTGACATTTTGCCAGGCACCATCCAGACTTGTTTACGAACTCTAATATTTTTCTGGCAAAATACCAGGTGTTATTTTTGACTTATTTAAAGACCTTAACAGAAATTGAGGTCTCAGGAGCTTACGAAGCTTGGTGGGGTTAAACTCAACACCAGTAAGGTGCCAGAATTTTTATTATCCAAATTTATTATGCACATTACAATGCCTATTGAATAGTGTAAAATTGCAATTGTATATTCTAGCAACAGTCATTCTTGAATGGAGATGTAGGGTCAGTCTTGAAACATAACAAATTTGATCCTTTTTCTGTCATTTTTGGTATAAATATTCTGTTTATATTTTCTTTGTAACATTTTAAATAATTTTGGTATGGAGCATTATAACACTTGTATGTAATTTTACTTATTGGCCTGGCAATATTTATTACATATACCTATCCCATCAAAATCAGAACTTTTAACATTATTAAAGTTTTCATATATTATATGTTTTAATTAATAGAAAAAGTTTTTTATTACATGATCTAGATAGAGACACTAACTCAAGTTTCCCCCCCCATCATTAGATAGTTTTTCTAAAACAAAGAGAAGAAAAGATTTTTGCCGAACTCTTTCTGCTTTTATTTATTATTTCTTTAAAGGTGTATGAACACTAAATAATAATCAAGGCACTAACTTGAGTCAGGTGTATGGGTGGAGTAAGTCACTTGCTTGAAAAATATACTCTGGGTGGCATGTCACTGTTCTGATGGAAAATTTGTTTTTTAAATTTCTTTTCTTCTAAATGTAAATGTGGGTTATAACCAATCCCATTGTGGCAGGATTTAAAAATTCTTCTTAATTGGTATGAATGATTGGATTTAGGCAAAAGAGGAAATCTTGGACTCCAAAGACTTCATGAGTTCCCTAAATACTCTAGTTCAACTTGACACTTAACTCCAGCTAATTAAAATGAAGTGATATCATATATTCAATTTTTATTGTTATCTCATGGAAATACATATCAAAAACATTTCATAATAGGATGGACTGTCAGGCTAAAGCAGCATCAAGATTATTGGTCTTCTTTGTAAATAGGGCCTAAGTAATAACAAAATTTCTAATATATCCTAATTGTACTTTTTTCAGTTTATAAAATTTATTGTTGTGATAATATAGTCTATTTTTGTACAAAATAGATCCCAGTTTGAGTTGCTTGTGTTATTAATTTGCTTGTATTATATATATATAAAATATGTATATAATGTATAATATATGTATAATATATATATATAATATGTGTATGTATTTATATATAGTATGTATACATATATATGTATTTTAAATTGACAAATAATAATAGTATATATTTATAGTGTACAGTATGATAATATGATAATATGTAAATGGTCAAGTCAGGATTAGTGTTTCTCTCTTTTTATACAATGTCATTTCTTTGGGTTGGGAAGCTTTCAACACTTCCCTTCTGAATCATTATAAAATATATGCGACATCATTGTGCACTAGAGCCACCCTATTCTGCAGTAGACTAGAATATTTTATTTCTGCTATCTAACTGTATTTTGGTACTTATTAATGGATACCTCAGTTGATTTCATATCTTGGCTACTGTATAGAGTGCTGTAGTAAACATGGGAGTGCAGATATTTCTTTGATATGCTGATTTCATTTTTTTTTTGGATATATATATATATATACCCAGAAGAGCATCTGAATTATATATATTATATGTATTTTTAGTTTTATGTGGAAATTCTCAGCATTTCCCTTGATGACTATATTGATTTGCATTCTCATTCAAAATGCAGAAGAGTTTCCTCTTTCTTTGCCTCTTTACCTGCACTTGTTATTTTTTATGTTTGGGATTATGGCTATTTCAACTGGATGGTCATCTTTATGTTGCTATCACATATTTGTTGGAATGGGATTTAGTGACTGAAAGAGCTACATCTTTTAAAAAAATTTCTTAGTTAATATTACTAGGTTTTATTGATGTCATATTTAAGAGCCGAAATTTTTAGCAAACATCTTTCTACAGATTTTAAATATTTGTTGCTATTAAATGTCTTTATTAGCTCATATTTTCTTAAAAAAATTAATAGTACATTACTAGTTTCTATTTTCTAATGAATAATCATAGGACACAAAAAACATTAAAAATTACTATATATTTATCTTGCATATGTTTAATAAACTTTAATTCCATTTTGAGGGTTTTAAAATTAAATATCAGATTTAAAGCCTATTAGGTAAATGATCAGTTTTTGAAGACTTTTTTTTTAAAATCAGCACTTTCTGAAAGGATTCATACAAATGAAAAATACTTTATATATATATGCCAGGTACTGTATGAAGTGCATATATATTTCTTTAATCCTCAAATCATACTTATGGTAAAGTCAACATTATATATATATATATATATATATATATATATATATATATATATATATAAAGTGTGTGATTTAAATATTTCACTAGTTTATATATATATATATATATATATATATATATATATATATATGTGTGTGTGTGTGTGTGTGTGTGTGTGTGTGTGTGTGATTTAAATATTTCACTAGTTTATTAATTATTTCTTAGAAAAACTTAATCATGTGCTGAATTTCACATTGCCAGTAACAAAAAGGGCTAGGACTGACAAGAATACAGAACTTTCCTACTTTAAAAGTCACACAGATAAAAATTATGTGGCAGTAGCTCATGAAACTTTATCCTCTCTGTGTATTGTAAAAGGATTTATTATCTCAAATGTATTTAGAGTTTTATTAAAATCTCCCTAACTTTATTAATGTTTTGCTTTCTTGATGTGTCACAAGCTGAATGTGCTAAAGTATTATTTGTGGATTTTGGTCATCTCTGCTATAATAATTCTTTGCTTCACTGTATTATTTAATATATATCATTTACTTATGTATCTTATTACATGCATTTCATTATCATATTTATAAATGCATTAGATTGAATTATACTTTATTGAGTATCAATATGATACTTAGGATAATTTAAAAATATTATATAGTATATTTTATTAAAACTTTGATATTTAATTTTTAATATGGTATTTTATATCTGTACCTCTTTCAAACTCAACTCTTCTGCCCTCTGCCACTCCACACAACAAAGACATTTTATTCTTAAATGGAAGGCATGCATCTTGCTTAACTAATTGTAATGATATGTTGTTTTCTTCAATTTTGCTACCCTTACTACCTTAGTTCTTTGCTCCTTTTTTTGTATGCTACTATTAAAATAATAATTATGTTGCTTTCATATTTGAGTGTTATAAGCCTAAATCATACACTTTTGTTGAAATATGGAAATTTATCCTTTTTTGAATCTCTTTAAACCATTCCACTGATAATGCAGTTTTCTTAAATATTTTATCACATACGTTTTAACCACAGAAGATAGCACATATAACTTTACCAATCATTAAATGTAATTTAGAAAACTCAAGAGGAAAAGGAAAATGTATTGAATTTACCCATTATCTATCTTATGCTTTAATTTTCAACTTTTTTTTTTATACTTGGTATTGAACCCAGGGGTGTACCACCACTGAGATACATCATCAGCCCTTTTTATTCTGACTGGCCTCAGAATTTGTGATCCTCCTACCTCAGCCTCCCAAGTACCTGGTATTATAGGAGTGCACTATCATGCCCAGCTTCATTTTTAGTTTTTTAATGTAACATAACTGTGACTTCTTATAAATTGAGCTTTTCCTCTTTGGGCAGAAATTGAATTTTCTCTAAAGGAGTATAGTATATCTGTTAACATTCATTGTTATCTTCTCTAAATGAGGACAATATATTATTTTCATTCATTGTTATACTCTATAATTTTTGTTTACTTTTGTCAGTTTTAGTATTTTCTTGTTCTTTCTGTGTTCCTTTTATGTTGCTATATGCTGTTACTGAGAAAATAATATTTTTTCATTGACTCAGTCTTTGAGAAATAAAATCCCATATTCCATCACTTGTGTCTTTGTTTAGCAAGTAACAGCTACATTTTTACCTTTTAACTTTGAAGACTTAACATATGATCATAACTCATCTTTTATGAATAATAGGTGTTTTGAGTCTTGCCAAATTATGCTTTTAAGTTGTACTTTTACTAATGAGTGATGTGATCACATAATAATATATTTTCCAGAAAATTTTATGATATCATTTAATATATGAGAAATATGAAGTCATCAGAATTTTATAGCTACTTAAATATTTATGCTCCAAATGTCCACGTATAGAAAAACATTACTTTAAATACTAAAGGTCGAATTACACTTAATAGAATTGTGCTTCCCTATGCTCTTCCATTCTTTCTATTGTGCTTTTAAAAAGTGTTGTATTTATTTATTTCTGTTTCTTGCAATAGCAAGTGAATGTCTCCTTAGTAAAGATTATGTCTTATTTTCACTGGGTATTTTTGAGAGTTAATAATCTCTTTCTGATTCATTAATTTTTTTTCTTTCCTGTAAACAGATTAACACTAGAGTGTGAGTGTGTGTGTGTGTGTGTGTGAGAGAGAGAGAGAGAGAGAGAGAGAGAGAGACAGACAGAGAGAGACAGAGAGAGACAGAGAGACAGAGAGAGAGAGAGAGACAGAGAGAGAAAGATAGAGAGAAAACATTATAAAATATGACCAGGTTAGAAAACAAATAGAACTTTTAGAAACTAAATTAAAGTTTAAGACTCAACATTAAAATTTTACAGTGTATAACTTTTAGTTGAAAAATGAAATACAGGTGAATTATAACTGAGGAAAGAATTAGAATCTTTACAAAAACCCAGCAAAAAGAGACAGAGAAATGACATGGGATTAAGGTCATAGACACTGGTGATGGTGTGAGAGAGTCTGCAGTAGGTCCACCTGATATCACAGAATCAAAGAAAGAGAGTGTAGGTGGGTGAAATGCTCCCAAACAACACACAATAAATAAATATAAATAGGAAGGTACCAGAGTGAAATGTGCAATACTATAGACAAAAATAAGCAGCCAGAAGGAAGGAAAAAAGGAAGATAAAGTTTATTGTCAAAGCAAAACAGATGGCTGAGTTCTCAAAGGAAACATGTTTTCTTAGAAAACACTGATATGATAGCATTAACGCCCCAAGGGAAAATAACTAAATGCCTAACATTGTACATTGGTGTGTGTGGACTAGAGTATTAACAAGTGCAGAAAAGAGCTGATTTCAAGTAAATAAATAAATCCTGGGAAACTTTATGACCAACCATCCTTTTCCAATGCAATCCCATGTACTTGAAGGGAGGATTATTGAAGTCATATACATACACACATATAATATAAAATTGAATATACTGAATCATAGGGTGTTTCTCAAGTTTAGAAGATGATGTTTGGGAAGATGACATCATTCCCATTTGAAGCATATAATATTCCAACTTGATTTACACCCTTGCCAAGAGCAAGTATCAATCATACTTTAAAAATTTTGTGCACAGTCATGATCATGATATTGAGTCATTTCAAAGTAGACTTTGCATTTTTCTGATTTTATAGAGTGTTTTTTTCCTGTATCTACTGAGATGATCTGATAGAATTTTATCCTTTCTTGATATTAGTGCAGTGAACTGTATTAGTAGATTTTTCAAGACATAGTCCTGAGATTGTAATCAATTTTGTCATAAAGTACTATGCTTTTTAGATACTCACAAATGCAAATTCCCAATGTTTTCAAATGCTGCTTTAACATGACATGATAAAAATGATCCAAGTTACTACTTTCCTAAAATAGTCTTATTGTTATGAAGTGAATGGTGGGGTTTCAGATATACAGAACCGCTTGGGATTTCTGGGTCCCCAGAAGCAAACCAGCAGTTTTCTGCCATCTGGTGGCTGTTATCCACTGTAAAATCTAAGATGAAGATTGGATGCTGTGACAGAACACAAAACAAAGTGTGATTTCAGACGATTTCCAAGTTACTTGGCTTTCGTTCCCATCCCGTTGTCCTTAGCAAGGCAGTTTGGTTCAAAATTACAGGAATTGTGGGAGCCCTTCTCTACCTCCTTGTTTCCCAAAAAAGTTATGCAGCATCCTCAGCCTTGTTTTTCTTTTCCTTGTTTTGCTTTTTTTTTCTCACTGAAAATAAATCCTGTAAGATTTTACCCCCAGAAAAAGAATGAAGAGAAGATGGAAAATATTTGCCAATTATATTCTATGTGGATTATCCGGAGTTGGCACTTTCACAGAGTTTTACTGAATTGCATTTGGCATTGTGCCCACATTTATCATCAACACAGAATGTAATTTGATTTCCTCATTCTAACCATGACACATTTTGGATTCAAGCTAAAACATTAAAACATGAAGACTTTCTACTTCTTTTTATTCTGAAGAGGAGATTGTAGAATGTGGAAATTATCCCCTCTTTGAGGGTTTGCTAGAACTGAGAAGAGATGTCATCTGGACAAGTTTATTGAGGGAAGAGTGTTGACCATTGGTTCAATTGTGATTGGTTGACTGAAGTGGTGACCATCAAAATAATTAACAGATCAGGAATTGCTATTTACAAACATGTCAATAAACAAATGAGTATTATAAGATAGTGCTTTTTATGTTAATAAACTGCTTAATGAGTGATAAATATTTTAGCACAAATCATTTAATCAAATCATTTTAAGAGTTTCCCTGTAATCTAATTTTTACAAATTGTTGGGGATATTTTTGGATTGACTTGCTATCATCAAGTGCTGTCTGAGCCACAATTTGATGTTTGGACTAGCCTAGGCCAAACTGTTACAAAAGATGTCCCATTAAGTTGAAAATCATCACATGATGTGGTGTTTGAAAACCACCTCCCCCCCCCCAAAACTATTCATAGTGCTGAATTTTCTCCAGGCTTCTGCTATACTAATCTCAGTATTTAACTTTATCTGGCTTCTTTAATGCTCTCTGATATGTTTTCATAACATCAATAATTATGTTATTCAATAAGTCACAAAATCATTTTTGCAATGGCAATTAGATGTTTTAAATTTATTAATCTTTGTTTACCTTCAATTAGAAAAAGTACACAAATATTTCTTTGGCCAAATTTCTGTCTCCAGTAGAAAAGTTCACTATATTTTAAAAATTCTTATCTAATTTTTCTCTATATACTTTGCTTTTCTTCAAAATCTGCTTAATTTTTATCAGATCATCAAATTATCTAATATAATTTTTGTTTATATTAGTAATTTTAATTTATTATTTATAAAATTACTATGTATTTCCTCCTTTTGCAATGGAAGTCTACTATCAGAGTACTTCAGAGAAATGGAGTAATTAGGATATAGAAATAGGAAGAGATTTATTATGTAGAATTGGCTTATTTAAATCAGTGAGGTTGTCTGAAAATATTTACTATTAAAACTAGTTTTTTAGGGCTGGTGCTGCAGCTCAGTGGCAGAGCACTTGCCTAGTATGTATGAGGCAACATGTTCAATCCTCAGCACCACCTAAAAATAAACAAATAAAATGAAGGCATTCTGTCCATACACAACAACAACAAAAATTAAAAAGAAAACAAAGTAGGATTTTAGTATGAACTATAAATACTTTAATTATTTTTTTCTAAGTTAGTGAAATTCACAAAAACTAGTTACTTAAATTTTTAATATAAAAAGCTTAGGCTTCTTTAATAATAATTGAAGTCATTCTATGATTTTCATATTTAAAAAATAGTTTCTCTTTTTAGTAGATAAACATTTTAATCAATTTGGAATATAGCTGGGTTACAATATTTCACAACACCATTATTTTCATCACTTTAATTTCTATTTTAGTATTTAATGTTTAAACATATATAATTAAGATGATAGATTTCCTATTTTAATCTACATTAATGCATTTTAATAAAATATTTTTTATTTTTTAAATTAGCATTTTTTTGACAAATGGAGAGATGATTTATTGGAAAAAGAACTACCTGTTCAACAAATAGTACTGGAAGATTTGAACATCTCTATGCAAAAAAAAATAATAAAATAAATAAATCCAGACACAGGCTTTATGTCTTTCACAAAATATAATTCAAAATAAATTTAAAAGCTAAATATAAAACAAAGTATAAGTCTTCTAGAAGAAAACAGGAGAAAAATCTGTATGACCCTGGGTATGTTGATGAGTTTTTATATTCAAAATCAAAAGCATGATCTGTGAATGAAAAAGTGATAATTTAAATTTTATTGAAGTTAAAAATGACTCCTCAAAGATACTGTAAAAATAATAAGATACTCCATAGACAAGGAGGAAATATTTGCAAATTCTGATAAAGGGCTTGTTACTCAGATATGTATGTCTATATCTATATAAAAATAAATGAACTGATAGTATATAATTATAAAAAATATAATAATATGTTCCCTAACTTTAAAAAATTTGAATAATGTAAACATCATCACTTTTTATTATTCTCTAATTCTCATATTTTCCATCTTAATCCATACAAAATTTTTATTTTTATTCAGCTACTTTAACCTAGCCAATCTAGACTTATACTTCTGGCTATTGTTGTTCTTCATACAGTTAAAATCCTACTGTGATTCCCATATTGAGTGACTAAACTACTGTACTTGCTGACACATTCTTTGAAATATTGTTTAATATCAATTGACTCAAATTTTATAATCTGGAACACATTACTATCTTAATATATCTTAGAAATATTAACTTAGTACTCAAATATGCCATATGTTGGAAGAATATTTATTCTACCTAAGAAAAAAAATAAGTGTGGGAGCCTATAGAAAGGAGTCTTAAAAGAGATCTTAATTTACAAAATAAAATATTTAATGGGGCAAGTGTTTGTTATCCTAAGTTATGTTACAATCAAGCTAGCTAGTAAGTAAGAATACATTGGTAGATGATGAATTAGCATTAAAAAAAGAGTTTGCACTTATGTTTCATGAAATAATTTTACGTTTGCTTATTACTTTAGAAAAGAATAATTAAATTAGCATTTTTGATCACTGTATTGAGTAAAACTTACTTATGAGACTTATTTTCCTGTTTTTATCCCTTGATGAAGGTAGAATTACTTTATCTCAAACATGGTATGTGTGCATATCTATATGTATACCTATATCTGCAGATATATATAGTTTATCATATGTCTATGTATGACATTTATATATGTACCATTATCTATAACACTGAATAGCTAAGTGTGTATTTCCAAATAATAAAGGCACTTTCTCATATGACTACAGTGAAAATAAAAAAAATAGTGAAATTAACATTGATATATGCTACCATATAGTACATAGATATCATTGAAATTTTACGACTGATTTGATAAATTTATTAGTAGAATAAATACTTTTTTCCTTGTATCCTTTTCTTTGTTGTTCAGCATCTGATTCAGTATCATACATTGCATTTACCTGTCATATCTCTTTAATCTCCTTCAATATGGAACTGTTTTTTAGTCTTTCTTTTTCTTTCACATCTTTGACATTTTGATGTTAGTCTATTGAAGTCTAATGTTTCTTGTTGGGCAAGACTCAGGTTCTGTATTTGGATCAGGAATACCATAGAAGTGATACTTCTTTTTCATTAGTATATAATATCAGAAGGCATACCATCATTTTTCCCCTTATGATAATGTTAAATATGTTATGATCTTTTTATCTTTTTTCTTTTGTATTGGGGAATGAACTTAGGAGTACTTCATCACTGAGCCACATCTCCAGTATGTTTTATTTTTTAAATTTTGAGGCAGGTTATTGCTAAGTTGCTGAGGTTGGACTGAAACTTGGGATCCTCTGCCTCAGCCTCCTGAGTCATTGGGATTATGGGTATGTACCACCATTCCCACCGGTGTTGTTAATTTTGGTCATTTTGTTAAAACGATGTCTACCAACTTCTCTAACTGTATAGTTGATTAGTAAGTATGTTAATTAATACTTAACTAATATATATTTTATTGGTAGGTATTTTAAACCATGTGGTATTGTGTCTTAACACTCGTACCTGTTATTTTTAGACAATTGATAACTCTCAGATGAATCATTTATTACTTTGAGGGTTGCCAAATGATGGTTTTGTTATTGCACCATTTTTACATGTAAATGATTTTGACATTTTTATAGCAAAGTTATCATTTTATTCCTTCATTCATTATTAATTTATTCACAAATAATTAAAGCATAGCATACCACAGAAAATGTTGAGTATAAGTGGCAAAGATAGACCTCTTGCTTTTTTTCCTAATCTTAGTGGGAGATCTTTTGTTTTTCACCATTAAGGTAATACTACTGGTCTGGATATATGGCTCAGTGGTACAACATTTCCCTGGTATGTAAGAGACTCTGGATTCAGTTCCCAGCACCAGGTGCAGGGAAGGTTGATAAGTTTTTTCATAGATGCCCTCTATCAGGCTGAGGATAACTGCTGAGTTGTTATTAGGAATGAATGTATGTTTTTGTCAAATGCTTTTTTCTACACTTACTGTTTTTCAACTTATGTAGTTGGTTAATAAAATAAATCCCATTGCTTTATTTTTGTATGTGAATCCCGATTTGCACCCTGGTGTAAATTCTGCTTGGTCATAATATGTCATCTTTTTGATCCTTTGTTGGATTGAATTTATTGAAATTTTGTTAAAACATCTTTCTCTATGTTCACAACAGATATTGTCCTGTAATCTTCTTACCTTATTATTTTCCTGACTGGTTTATCAACATTAAACTGGTTTTATAAAATGAGGAAGTATTCTTCATCTGTAATTTTATGGTAAATTTATATGGTATTGTTATGCTTTTACTCCAATGTTAAGAAAGATCTTTATAATTCGTGAGGACGTTAAGTAACTTTGAGTGAGAAAATTGTTGCTCTTCCTATAGCAATAAGGCCTAATTCACTTGTTCCCAAACTTCTACATAGGGACTGACTTTATTAGAGTCATTTGTGAATCTTCAAAAATAAACAAATCTTTCCCTACACTCTTCTCATTTATAGGCATTTTTCAATACCCAGATTAATTAAGAATAAGGTGACCCAGGAATCTGTATAAAAAGCAAATGAAACCTCCCACTCTCAAGGTGATTTGGAAGTATAGGGAAGTTTTGCCAACACTGACTTGACTGAACTCCAGAGCCTTCTTTATTTTTCAGAAAGACTGCACATTTATTTGTATATCTTGTCTGACTTACCCTCTTGGTTTTAATAATAATTGAATGGCTAGATGAGAGGACATAGAGAAGTTTTGGCAGATAACATTTTGGAAGGAGTTTCAGTTCTGTCTTTGAGAAATACAAGAGTAAACTTCTTCTGACATTCAAACTGAAGACTCAGTGTAGGATTCTCTTGCTTCTAATTAGTGGAAAGCACATGAGAGTTGGAAATAAATAGGTCTACTTTTTGAATGTACTTAGATTCTTGAACAAATCTGTACATACTGTAAACCAATTTTGTCATGAATTACACTTTCCTCAAAGCCTACTTTAAAAGAACAATAAACTTTTAAAATACTTCCATAAGTCTTTATTTGGAATAAGCTGGATCTCAAGTAAGGTAACTGGGTTTTAAAAATCATGTTCTTTTCATTTTAGTATTTGGTAGTTAATATTGGTTTTCTAGCATTATCTTTTACTTTGTTTTTAGAATTTGGGATGAAATTTATATAGCAGATGATGAGCCATTTAAAATGTACAATTTAGCGGCATTTCTTCCACTAAACATTTTCTGTTGTATGCTATATAGATTGGCATTTCTTCCATAGATTCCACAACTTACAGTTGTGCTTTTGTGAAACCATCATTTGTGTGTGTGTGTATGTGTGTGTGTGTGGTTGGGGTTTTTGTTTTTGTTTTTGTTTTTGTTTTTAGAATTTTTTATTTTATTTGTTCTTTTTAGATATACTTGACAGTAGAATGTATTTTGGCATATTATACATACATGGAGTATAACTTATTCTAATTAGGATCCTATTCCTGTGATTGTACCTGATATAGAGCAACCCTGCTTGTGTATTCAAACACAAGGCTAGGCAAATTATGCCCAGTTAAGTCTACTGTCCTTCCTATCTGCCCCCTCCTTCATTCCTCCTCGTCTAATCCAATGGATTTCTATTCTTCCTTTCCCCATCCTCCCTTGTTGTGGGTTAGAATCCACATATCAGAGACAATATTCAGTCTTTGTTTTTTTAAAGATATGTTTTAGCTAGACACGGACACATTATTTTTTATTTTGTTTATTCATTTTTATGTTGTGTTGAGGATCGAACCCAGTGACTCACATGTGTGAGGCAAGTGCTCTGCCACTGCGCCACAACTCTGACCCCTCAGTCTTTGTTTTTTTCGGAAGATATTTTCTTAGGAAAAATGTCTTCTTTGTTCTGCACACTCTCTCATATATCAATTATTTATTCAGCATTTTCTATTTCCCACGTGCTGTATATTTCATTTAGCTTGTATGATCATTTAATTTAATCCTTGTGGAAATTCTATTGAGCCAAATTTTTAAGTCATATTTTGTTAATGAGAAAACATGCTCATGGAATTTAATCAATTGTTTAAGATGATTCAGTTAGTAAGAGATGGAGCATGAAATAAAATTCAGATTGATGTGAATTAAAACTCCATACCTTTAACCCAGAAAACATTTTGATTTCATAAGAAATTAATAATAGAAGCTAAATAAATTTCATTTCTTCTGACTTCATGGGACTTCCTATTTTATGAAAATATTTAGTTAAAAATATGTATCTTTAAAGATGTAATGAGTTCCTTGAAGGAAGGGAAACTTTTTGTTAGTTCAAAAATTAAAAAAATAGTAATTAAAACAGAATTATAACATCAAATTTATTTTTCATCTTGGGTTTAACATTTTAGATATTGAAATATTAACATTATTATTATATTGTCTGTGTTGCCTTTTAGCATTTGATGTTAAGCTTTAATACTTATAGAAAAGCAAATCAGAGCCTATGCAATACTGAGTTTTGGCCCTACTTATTTATAGTAATGTCTTGTATTTTATTAACAATATATACAGGGAAAAATCATATCTAGTTGGGGAAGTTAATTTTATACTTTAACTGAAGTGCTTCTATATAAACAAAATAATTCATAACTTTAAGACTGTCAAAATTTGTCTTAGAGTTTGTCAAAAAAGAAACTCTCAGAATCCAGAGATTAGCTGTTTGTAGTAGGAGAGAGAAGTTGAGTTGTGTGTGGCTAGTAAAGTCAATCAAATTTAATATATCATTTGGATGACATTCAAGATTGGTGCTGCATTCTACTGTATAAAATCATGATACCATATTTCCTAAGTTTTTAAATATAGCAGAATATTTTAAGAGATCCAAATTAAATACATTCTGTGGTGGGAAAGGGAGTTCACTCAATTTCTCATTTCTAAATTAAAATAACTTTATGTGTTTGCATATTTGTTTACTTGACTAATAATATTTGTTTTTAGGAAGTTTGAGTCATTGTAAATATAGTTTTTCATATTCCCTTTCACTTAATCCTCACAATAATCCTTTATAGTAGCTATTATTAGTCTTTCCACCTGACAGGAGGACTTTTGACTCATCCGAAGCGTTAAGTAGTTATTGAGTAGTTATCCTAGATTCTTTTAGACTCAAAGAGATAAAACTAGGACTCAGTCCATCACAGTCAATGGCATAAAATAACTGGGTCACATCACTACCTGAAACATCCTTTGCCCATCCACATTTCTCATGTGACACTGACACTGAATTTAGTAGAACCAACCTAAACAACCTTACTTTGGTTGCGCATTGGGCACTTCCAAATGTGAAACTATTTTGTCAGATACTCTGCCAAGAAATCTCAATTAGCATATTTAAACAGCACATTTAAAAATATTAGCATAAGTTTTTCAAAGGGAACTTCAGGAACCAAGAGTTGATCAACACTCTCCACAGGTTTGTCATAATGCTGTCGTTTTTCTCAGATAGGTCTCAGCAATGAAGAGTGAGCCAAGTAGGAATTACTCAGAATTGTCAGAGTTTATTCTCCTCGGATTCAGGACATCCCCGGAAGTACAGGTTTTCTTATTCTTACTGTTCTTGCTGATCTATCTGGTAATTGTATTGGGAAATATCAGCATGTTAATCGTTATTAAAATCGACTACAGACTTCATACACCTATGTATTTCTTTCTTAGAAATCTGTCCTACTTAGATCTCTGCTACTCCACAGTCATTGCACCCAAAACTCTGGCTACTTTCTTGTCCAAGGAAAAGAAAATTTCCTACAATGGGTGTGCGACACAGTTCTTTTTCTTTGCCCTTTTTGTTGGGACTGAAGGTTTTCTTCTGGCTGTGATGGCATATGATCGCTTCTCGGCCATTTGCTCGCCTTTCCTCTATACTGTGCGTATGTCTCAGCAGGCTTGTGTTCGCTTGGTGCTTGGATCTTACATCTGCGGATGCATCAACTCTATGATACAAACAGGTTTCACCTTCAGTTTGCGTTTCTGTCAAGAGAACAGACTGGACCACTTCTTCTGTGATGTCCCAGCCCTGATCAAGATCTCATGCGTTGACACCTTTGTGAATGAGATTGTGCTGTTCGTGCTCTCTGCTGTCATCATCATCACCACCACCACCATCATCCTGGTTTCCTATGGGTACATCCTCTCCACTGTCCTCAAGATCCCCTCCACCCAGGGCAGGAGTAAGACCTTCTCCACGTGCAGCTCTCACATCACAGTGGTGAGTTTATTCTATGGAACTGTGTTCTTCATGTACGCCCAGCCTGGGGCCATCTCCTCACCAGAGAAAAGCAAGATTATAGCTGTATTCTATACTCTTATCATCCCTATGTTGAATCCTCTGATTTATAGTCTAAGGAATAGGGAGGTGAAAAATGCTTTGAAAAGGATGTTGTTGAGAAAAAAGCCTTTTCATTAACTTTCAGCCATCTATAAAACTGGAGAGTCTACTAAAAAGCAATATTAGCAATAATTTATTATTAAGCAGTTTCAATGAATGGCATCTAAAAGTTTTGGAGGTAAACATTTATTTTCATTTTTCAATTGTCCATAGGGCTTTTAAAATTGAATTTAAAAATCAATGGATATTTAATATTTCCACATAATTATTTTGTAGTGTGATATCTAGGTATTACATAGATCCAAAACTAAAATACATTAATACCAAATTAATACCCATATTAAATTAATTAATAAAATATACGTATTTGTATGTTATAAATATCTACATTTTCATCTATCAAGAGGAAGAGAGACACTATAGAATGTTCTATGTTCTTTGATCATTATTGTTTGGCATAGTCCAATCTTTGCAAATCAGAATTAAAAGAGCTATGTAAAGTAAGTTATTGTCTTTGCCAAATAATCACACAAAAGAGTGGTGCCAATTTTACATTAGTAATATTGTTAAGTCATTCAAATATTAATGATCCCATTAAGAGGAAAAAAAATAAATTAATGTGGGGACTGTTGTAAAGCTATATTGTCATCAAGGTCTTAATAAATTTTAGTTAAATGGTCAGTATTACTTACACTTATTTAGTTTCTGTTTATGTTCCTGTATCATTTTCACAATTTGTATACTAATTTAAAATCCTTATTTTTTTTCTAGATTTGAAAACTTATTGCCACAGAGTTACAATAACTGAATCCTTTTCATTTCTGTGGTTCTACATACATTTTGTTTTTAATTCTGACAGTTTCATTCTTGTTTTGCCCCTTAGTTAGACTTGCCTCAGGTTTGACTTTCTATCATTAGAAATTTGAGTTTCATGTCATATAATTATAATGCACTAATTAAAAACAATAATAATAGAAGTGCTGTCAGTAAAAGAGGGCAAAGGGATTGGGATAGGGAGGAAAAGAGGGAAGGGAAGGCATCAGGGAATGTGATCCATCATATGTGCATGTACAAATATGGAATACCAAATCCCACTATTATGTATAATTATTATGCATGAATAAAAGTAAAATTTTAAGAAGTTTTTTATGGTGTGATATCTTGTTATTACAGAGACTTTATGCTTTATTTTGCTTAAGAATATTCAAAATCGCAACATAAAACATTACAAATTAATATATAAATATTAAATTTATTAGAATAATATTGCATGTACATCTGCATTCCATTGTAATTTATTTTTCTAAGTTCTTCTGATTATTTTCTGAATTTATGTGCTGAATGCTTAGTGACATTATTTTCAGATTACAGGTGTATGGGAAGAGAGGGAACCACAGTGTTAGATATCAGTTATTGTTCATATGCCGTCCCAAGATAATGATATAGCATCAAATAAGATTATTATTAATTAATTTCTGTATACTTAAAATCCAAATGTATTAGAATTATAACATAGTATTATCTGTGTGTGCTTAATGATTTTTCTTTAGAATTCTATATATATTGCTATTTTTTAAGCTTCTGCTCTTTTGTTCTTATCTCATTTCTAACTTTTGTAACAATACTTTTAATGTTTATTCAGTTCTTTAATTATTTTTCTTTCCATTTAGCTTATTTATAAATTTTTTATTAGTACATTATTATTATACATAAGATTTAGGGTCATTTTGACATATAGTTATACAAGCATGGGGATTTGATTTGCTCCAGCTCAATCCTAAGTACTTCCCCTTTCCCTCCCTTACTCCTTTCTCCTGTTCTCTTGCCTTTTTTCTAAAAATTTTTCTTCTACTTATTTGTAGTTTCTAAAATTATGGCATTATTGGAGCTGGGGTTGTGGCTCAGTGGTAGAGTGCTTGCCTAGCACATGTGAGGCACTAGGTTCAATACTCAGCACCACATAAAAATGAAATAAAGATATTTTAAAAATAAAATTAGGGCATTATAAATATACATAAAGTCAATATTCACTTTGGTCTGTCTGTCTGTCTGTCTGTCTATCTATCTATCTATCCACACATAAGATAGTTTGGTTAGTTTCATTTCACCTTTCCTCCCTTTTCCTGTCCCTCCTCTATCCTCCTCAATCCTCTTCCTCTTCTCCATTGATTTATAGTTTCATGGGATTCTCTCCTCCTTCTTTTCCTATTAGGTTTATCTTCCACTTATGAGAAACAATATCTGACCCTTGACTTTCTAGGTCTGGCTCCTTTCACTTAGCATGATGTTCTCCACCTTATTTTTGGTATTTGCTTATATTGGTCAGTTTTTTTTTTTTCCAGAGAACTATTTTTTCTCAGTTTGTACAACCTTTTTGGTAGATTTTTTTTCCAGTTAGTACATTTGGGAATGAAAAATAAATTCTGATATAATTTATGTCTCCTTAATTACTCTTGATGTGCAACATTTATTTATAGGAAGTTTTTATATTTATTTTGATGGCATATATATTCAAATTGCCTTTGTGAATTTCACTGCATTGATCATTTTTATTTACTGAGATTTGGGTTTTCTTAATTTTTTTTTTGTACTGTGGATTGAACACAGTGGTGTTTAACCACTGAGACACAATCTATACCCCTGTTTTAAATTTTTTTATTTTTTGAAGCTGGGTTTCACTAAGTTACTCAGGGCCTTGCTAAGTTGCTGAGGCTGACTGTGAACTTGTGATATTCCTGCCTTAGCCTCCCAAGCTGTTGAGATTACAGGTGTGTGCCGTTGTGCCCAGCCTGATGATGCTTTTAATAAGGACATGTGGTTTGCAAATGTTTTATCTGACTAGGTTAGCTTTGGTTATTTTATTTATTTATTTTTTGGTGATGCTGGTGTTTGAACTCAGGGTCTCATGCATTCCAAGAAAATACTCTACCACTAGGTCACATACCCAGCCTTATTTTGATTACTTTAATATCTTTCAAAAATAAGTTCATAATTTTAATAAAGTCTAATTTATAATTTTTTTGTTTTATTGATTGCTCTGTGACTTTTATCTAAGAATTTATTGGCTAATTTTATTTCATATTTTCTCCAATGATTGCAAAAACTTCATAGTTTTAGCTTTTGCATTTATATCTTTGCTACATTTTGAGGTCACTTTTAAATGTGGTTTGAGGTACGAATAAATTTTTACAGGAAGACCTAGAAAATTGCTTCACCAGCTTAGCTACACATGCACTCAGAAGTTGTAAGGAAAATAATAATAAAGACATAGAGACAAGGTACAGCCGCAGGGAAGTGGCTCCTTGTCCAAGTGGTCACATTTATTTATACCAATAGGTTACATTAGGTCATTAGTACTATAACTACACTATTGTTTAGAGTATCAGTAAGGTTGCTTATTTTGCAGTTACATCTAACAGTTACAATATCCAATGTCAGGAGCTTTATGCAGCTGCTAAGAAAATCCATTGTATAAAGTTACTAGTACAGTAGACAGATTTAGGTTCAATGAAACATTGTGGATTTCTAACAAGAGTCCCTATATTTCCAGGAGCTGTGTTCCTGATATGAAGGTCAAAGCTAATAAGACTCTAGCACAGAGTTTCCTTGTGAAGGACATTGCTATAGCAGCCAGGTATCCTGTGTCTTTGCACAGGATTTTCTCAGCAGCCAGGCATTCCTTGTCTTTGCACAGAAACTTCCTAGCCACCAACCATGCCACAATCATGAAGTTTATAAGAGACCATAGAACCCCTATAAGAAGTCACTGCTGGTTTGTTACAGGGGAATCAACTACTGCATGAGCTGGTAGCAGACCTTGGGATTATCCATGCTGTGCTGGTTCTTCAGGACTACAGGATATAATGTTAAGAGATCATGGAGGGAAGACATGGGAGGAGAGGAAAAGTGTAGCAGGGTTGGAGTGCTGGCAGGTTGTCCCTGAGAGAAGGATGTGTGAAGCTGTGAAAATGAAGCCAAAGCCAGAAATTGAGATGCCACAACATGAACTGTCTGCCAAAAACAGATGTTGATTGTGGACAGAACTAGGCTAAAAGAGAGCCCATATACATTGCAAGTGGAAAAACCAAAGAGGTGGGGATGCCTTACGCCTGTTGGAAATAGCCTCTCATAGCCACGTGTCCTGGATGCTATATGCAGCATTATAGGACTTGTTTGCCCAGCTGGGTTTGGGTCTTTTTTGACCTGATTCCTCCTTTCTGTGTCCCTATTCCTCTCTTTAGGAATTGGAATGTTTACTCTGTCACTGTATATTGTATATATGTTGTTAGGGTCCGTAAACAAGTCAAGATGGCGCCTGGCACTTTGCCAAGAGGAGTGGTTTGAGAAGTAAGCCAGTGAGCCATTAAGATGATAGAGATTCCTTAATGACTGACTGCTGTGTCTAGATTATGTCAATTAAGTTAAGCTGTGTGTAATCATTAAGATGATGAGGATTCCTTATTGGTTGACTGCTGTATCTAGTTTATGTTAATTAAGATAAGCTGTGTGTAATTAGTTAAGTATATATACCTCTGCTGTCCTGCAATAAAGTGGCTCCCGCTGTATCAATCTTCACAAGTTGCTTGTCACTCACCCCCCCCAGTTATTTTGCCCAGCCAGACTGCGGCAATATGTAACTTGTTTTTTATTTATCCGGGAGCTCACAGCAACAATTTGCCTTGAAACTCAGAGGAGACTTTGGACTTGGACTCTGGGACAATGCTAGAAGATAATGGGACTCTTGAAGATGAACTAAATGCATTTTGCATTGTGAAATGAACACGAGATTTTGGGAGCCAGGAGTTGAATGCTATGGTTTGATTGTGAGATATTCCCTAAAATCTCCTATTAATGCAGAAATAATTAGAGGTAAAATGATTGTATTATGAGAGCTGTAACTTAATCAGTCCATACTTTGAATGGACTGACTGAATGGTAACTGTAGACAGGTGGAACATGGTTGAAGGAGATGGGTCACTGGGGGTATGCCCTGGAATGCTATATCTTTCCTGTGGCCCTTTCCCTATCTCCCATCTACTTTGCTTCCTGATTCCACCATGAGTTGAGCAGCTTTACTCTGCTGGACTCTTCCTTCATGATGTGGTGCCTTAGCTTAGGCCCAGAGCAATGGAATCAACTGTCTGTGGACTAGTATCTCTGAAACTATGAACCTCAAATAAACTTGTCCTCCTCTAAGTTGTTCTTGTTGGGTATTTTGGTTATAGTCATGAAAAGCTAACTAAATTTTCATAACAGTTATTTATCAAATATAACTTTTGCAAATAGTTTCTCCTAGCCTGTGGTTTGTCATTTTATTCTCCTGACTTTTTTTTCTGGTTTTCAGTGTATAGGACTTAACATGTTTAGATTTATTACTAAATATTTGATATTTCAATGGTATTAAACTCTTTAAACATGGAACACAGTTTTATCAAATCTCCAGAAAACTGAAGTAGAAGTAATATATATCCAATAATTCTGAGGTCTGCAATACTTTGATAGTTTATCCATCTTTTATGAACATAGAGGTAGACATTCTTAGTAGAATTTTGGAAATCAAATCCACAATATATAAAAGGAAACATCTGTGCCACTACATTGTATGAATCGATTTAAATCACGAGGTTACACTAGAGTCAGAATATGGAGAAGTAAACTTTATCTCTTTTTAAGGAGAAGCTGGAAAATATCAAGGTGATATTTGCAATTAATCACAAGGTAGTATTTCCCTCTTGTGGGTGTTAAATGACAAGTTTGAAGAGCAAGCATCACTGAGGAATGCAAACTGTACAACCCTTGCACCTTTTACCTCAATACTTTAGTTTATTGAAGGAGAAGTAAACAACTTACTGAGGCCACATTTATTTAGCAATTTATAAACTCATATTTTTTAAGAACTGTGTTTTCAAATATGCAATTCCTATCTGGATGTTTCTCCCACATGTTGGTGCTGGATGGTTACTTCTCACACAAGAAGATTTGAGGCTTATTTACCAGGAAGTATAAAACAGAGAATTTCTAGACTTGGAACATAATATAGAGAAGATGAATGGGTTTCATAGCAAAAATTAAATGAATATGAAAAGAATATGAATATGGTATTTATTTAATTCATTTCATATGTAAGATGTCCCAGGGCTCCACTCACACTTGTTGACCAGAATAATGGCTGTTGAATTCCCACCCATTACTCAGGAACTCATGGTCTGAAGCAGACCAGGTACCCGAGCTGTAAGTAAGCTTCTCTTCTTATCAGAAAGATTTTTACAAAAAAATATCAGCAGAGTTTCTGCAGAGAGCAGTGTGATTTGAAGCTTCATTTTTCTTATAAATGCTAGTTTGCATACAAAAGCCATGATAGAGTTAGAGTCTGCAATCAAGCTTGTTGTGCAAAAACTATATCATCTCTGTTTTCTTGGTAAAACCTCTGTCTGGCCTAAGAATATGGGACAAAGTATATGTTTCCTCCTAACATCATGCAACCTTCCCACTGATTATAAATCTAAAAGAATTTTCAAACATGAGGTCTAAAGATTTTTACGCATGATTTCCTCTGGAACAATGCAGCTAAAATAAACCTGCTTTCCTCAAATTCTTCCTCAAAGTAGATAAGATGTCTAGCCTTATCTATCCTACATCAAAAGGGAAGATTTAAATATGCTGAAATTGAGAATTTAATAATAAGTGATGTAGCCATATTACAGTAAATTCACAAAGTATTAAAGAATACATGCTATATGAAGAGAGGAAATGTGCACTTTAGTCTTTCTGAAGAATTTTCAATAAGCAATTTGTTGAATATTTGAGGAAAGCATTAGAGATGAAGAATAGAGACACCAACAAATGAAAGGCAGCAAATAGAAATACATGAAGAAATTATGTAATATAGTAGGGTCTCTTGCAAGTGATGAATTTTGCCATTATAGCAAAAAACAACAACCAAAAAGGTGACTTAAACAAATGAATGAGCATGATGGGATGTATACAAAACTTTAAGGACACTGAAATTTTAAATTCATATAATTTTCACGTCATAAAATATGCTTCTTTTGATTTTTCCCAACCATTTAAATGTAAATTTAAAGGTAAAAACCACATTTTTTGTTTGTTTTACACCTTGCAGGACATGAATAAACTTGTGACTAGTCAGATTTGGCCCATGAGCTAGATTGCTGGTTCCTGATTTAAGCAGTCAGTTGTCTTTAGAGCAATTTAAAAATTAGAAAAATAAGCTTTCATTTTACTCTTATTTATTTGATTTTTGAAACTTTCATTTTTTTCCTGTAGTTTTGGACTTATAGTGTATTGCTTCTTTCCAAAATATTTTCTTAAATATATTTCTTATACTGGGCAATGAATCCTTTGTTTTTTGTCTGAAAGTCTTTCTCTTTTATGTTTGAAAAATATTTTCAATGGGCATAGAATTCTGGGTTGGCAGATTTTTTTTTCTTGTAGCAGTTTAGAGATGTTATTTCAGTGCTGCCTTGCTTGCATGGCTTCTGATGGGAAACCTTCTGTAATTCTTATCTTATCCTTAATTTTGTAGGCAATGCCCTTCTCTACTTCTCTGAAGTCTTCATGGCTTTCTCTTCATCTTTGTTTAACATTTGAATGCCTTATATAAGTGAAATCATATAGTTTTTAGAAATGGGTTTGGTTTTGTTTATTCTTATTTCAGGTTTCTTTTAGCATCTTGAATTCATAAATTAATATTTTTTTCTGATTTGGAGAAATTTGACCTTTTCTAATTATATTTTTTCTGCCTTTTTCTTTCTACTTTTTCTGAGATTCTCATCTTGAAATTATAAAATATTGAAACTTTGTTTTGTAATTATTTGATAACATCAACTAATAAAAATGTATGTATCCTATGACTAAGACTTCTGTTCCTTTTCATTAAGCCAACAAATGTGTACATGCCTATTCATAAAATGTATATACAGATTGTTAAGAGCTGTCCAATTTGTGACACATAAATCTCATCAAGTAAAGAATGGGTAAATAAATTATTATATATATATAAAATCACAGTTTATTTACCCATTCTCTCTCTCTCTCTCTCTCTCTCTCTCTATATATATATATATATATATATATATATGTGTGTGTGTGTGTGTGTGTGTGTGTGTGCGTGTGTATTATCAATGAGGAAAAATGAACTATAGGTGCAGTGCAATAGGGATGAGTTTCACTCATGGATATTGAAGAGAGACATAAAATAGAACTCAAAATTCTTTCAATTTATATAAAATTAAAAGCAAAAACTCATTATTAATAAAAAAGTAGACAATTTCTATAAAAAGATATGAAATTATTTCTGGATACATTGCTAAGTGAGTAGAAGAACGTTGCAAAAATAATACAAGGGGTTTGCAGAAGTACTCCAAATAACTTTTTTGTCTATAGATCATTTATAAAATAATCTGTAAATATGGCAACTCATTTTTCTTGAGAGTTCCCAGCTAGTAGTTCAGCAACTAGCTACTCTGCCCTAACATGTTATGAAAGGGACCTGGACATGTGTTTATGCTCTTCCTTACATGGGATACCTCTTTTACTTGGAAGATGGACCACTGCCTAGTTGTCTACTCATGGCCAGGAATCTCTGTCACAGGGGACAAATATATGCTGGCAGATATTTTTGAGGTTTTTATCTGATATATGTCCAGTTTATACCTGCCTGATCATTGGTAAATACTGGTATTCCTCATTTATATTTTCCTTGAAATTGCCAGAAAAACCTGACCTGGACTAGTCCTTGTTTCTTTCAATGGAAGTCACAAATTTAATTCACCACCACAGTAAGTAATAACTCAAAATTTATTTCTTACAGATCCTGATCAGGAGAAGCACCATGAGTCAGGAAGTACCTCTATTGTAGGATCATGCATGATGAGAATGAAGAGACTGGAGAAAGAGAGAGAGAGAAAGAGAGAAAGAACATCATTAGGCAACTAGCAATATTTATTGGACATTAATGGTGTGGGTCACTTTAAGTTTAAGGGCAAATACCTGAATGGAATTGTGTCAAGGGTGACTGAGCCCTGCCTCTGGCATTAAAAAGTTAAATATATTTAAATGAATGCTAAAGCAACATAAAATTATAATAATTCAATACACCACCACCTTCAAATAATTAAGTGATTATTTTCTACCAAAGTACATTCTCCTATATAATCACAATACAGTTGACCCTTGAAAAATGAAATATCTACAAAATTATTTTAGCCCTACAGTATATAACATAATTAATTCTATGCAGTTATGATTTAATAGCACATCTTTATAATTGTTTACACTTCTCTCAGCTATGACTGGTATCATGTGAGGTCTGTAATTATTAGTGTGTGTAAGTTTTGATACTTTTATAATATATGTATTATAGTAGTAAACAATAAAAATACTATTATCCTAATATACTTTGTATATTCATGTCATTACTTTTTTTTTATATTTTTATTCTTTGCAGTTCAGCTGAAAGTTTTTCAAATTGTTGTAACATCTTCCCTTCCTCCCAAAATCCCTGTGTAAGTTGACGCAGGCAGTTCAAACTTGTTTTGTCCAAGGGTTGTTGTGGTTTGCATATGAGGTCCCCGCCCAATGCTCATATGTTAGACAATGCAAGAATGTTCAGAGGTGATGTAATTGAATTGTGAGAGTGGTAACCTAATCAATGGATTAGTCCACTGGTGACTTGAGGCAGGTGGAGTATGGCTGGAGGAGTGGGGTGTCACTGGAGATGTTTTTGGGATTTTTATTTTTTCCCTGGTGTGTAGAGCTCTCTGCCCTTTCTGATTGCCATGTCCTGAGCTGCTTTCCTTCTCCACGCCCTTCTGTCATGATGTTCTGTTTCACCTTGGGCCCAGAGCTATGGAGTCAACTATCTGTGCATGCTGACCTCTAAAAGCAAGAGGCAAATAAACTTTCTCTCTCCTATGTTGTTGTTGTCAAGATTTTTGGTTACAATGATGAAAAAGTTGACTGAAACAAGGGTCAAGTGTACAATTATCAAAATTAGGAAATCAGTGTTATTACATTATTATCATTAAACCTCAAACCCTATTCTAGTTGCACCAGTTTTCCCAATAATTTTTTTTTATATCAAAAGAGTCCATATTAGAAGCAGACTGCATTCAGTTGTCATGTTTTCCAAACTCTTTAAGTTTGGTATGGTTTCTTAGTCTTTTTAACTCTCATGACTGACATTTTTGAAGATCATTGAGCAGTTTCTTTATAGAACATTTATACATTTTTTCCTGAAGTATCCTTATGATTAAATTCACCTTTTACATTCTTTGCAGAAATATCTCAGGTACTTATTCACATATCCTGGCATCTGGTACATAAATTCATTTTGCCATGTTTCTTATAAATTTCACTCAATTACTTAATGCAGATGTTTCTACTAGGATTATCCTATACAAAGTTAAGAATCATAATTTTAAGCACTTAAGTCCAGACAGAATTAATAAAACAGATCAGTGAGGACTAATATCCTTTTTTATTCAGATGGTCATGACATTGTCATATTGAACTCCATTGTCTTAAAGTCTGCCAGTGGAAGTCCCTCTAGCTGGCTTCTAAAATGAGTGGTAACCTAATAATGATGCAAATAATTAAATAAATTCATATGTATATATACATACACACATGCATTCATACATAAATACATAGAAAAATTTAATGAGGAATGAGGTATTTTCAAGATAAAATATTCACTAGCACATAACATTATTATTGAGAAAAATATTGACAAAATATAAAAAATCTTACTTCAGTCTGTCATATTTTTTGTTGTGTCCAACAGCTTTTATTGCTGTGATCAAAATACTTGACAAGAACAACTAGAGAAAGCAAAATTCATTTTGTGTTTTTGGTTTCAGAAGTTGCAGTCCATGATTGACCAACTCTGATGATCTGGGACTGAGGTAAGGTGAAACATCATGGTGGAAGGGCATCATGGAGGAAAGCTGCTTGCAGCTGAGTAGGAGAGAGAAGGAAAGAGGGAGGGGGAGAGAGAGAGAGATAGAGATAAAGACAGAGATAGAGAGGAAGAGAGGAATGAGCCAGGGACATATATATTTCAATATCTTGTCCTTTATAACCTAATTCCTCCAATTAAATCCTACCTCCCAGGAGTTCATTCAGCTATCAATGGACTAATCCAGCAAATGGATTAATCTACTGCTGAGGTCATAACTCTAATCATTACCAAAGCTCTCTACCTCTGAATCTTGCTTAATTGAAGACCTTGCTAACATATGAGATTTGGGGGGATATTTCAGAACCAAAACATAACAGTTATTATCCTATACCACTGTGGGATATATCATCTTGGTAACTGTTATAGTTTGGATATGAGTTGTCTTCTCCAAAGCTCCCATTATTGCAGGAATATTCAGAGATGAAATGATTAGATTATAAGATCTATAACCTAATCAGTCCTTCTTAATTTGAATAGACTGAGTGATTACTGTAGAAAATGGGGCATGGCTGAAGGAGATGGGTCACAGGGGACACATCCTGCCAGTAGGCATCTTCCCTATGGTGCCTGTCCCCACTCTGCTTCATTGCTGCTAGGAGGTAAAAGCTTCCCTCTGCCCTGACCTTCCACCGTGATGTTCTGTTTCATCTTGAGCCATGTTTTAATCAGCTTCTTCACTGCTGTTACCAAAAGACCTGACAAGAACAGCATAGAGGGAGAAAAGTTTATTTGCCTCATAGTTTCAGAGGTCTCAGTCCATTTTTTCAGAAGTCTGGAGTCCATTACTCTTCCAAAGTGAAGTGGAACACTTGGCATCATGTGCTGGGCTTCATCTCCAGCATCTGGAGCACATGGTATCATGACATTCTCTTCAAAGGACTCTGTCACTCCCATCCCTATGGTCTTGCTGATTGTAGCCGACGTGGCTTTTCTCTTGGCTTCTTTCGACCAATCCCTGCAGCTTTCCTCTGCAGAAATCACATGACACTGGCATCTTTTCAACTTCCTTTTCGTATCTTCACGTAGTGAGCTCTTAGGGGCTGAACTCAGGGACTCCAGCCCTGAGGTACTTTGCCTGGTCTCCCTTCCTTTGAAATCTTGGTGGAAGCCTCATAACCACCTCACTCCAGCATCTGAAATCCTGCACAACCAGCAAAAAGTGATTGACACCAAGGTCTGCTGCCATCTTGGGCAGTAGCCAAGCCTCTTGGGACCCTGGGTGTAGCAGCCTCTGAGTGCCTGGACACCTGAGCCTGGTAAAACAACTTTATAGGTTCCCCAACAAGCAAGCCAGGTGCCCTCATGATTTCTTCTCAGAGGTATTTTTACTTTTACACCATTGTGCCCGAGATAATATGTTCTTGGCAATTCCTGAGATGCCCTCACGCCATCCTTTCTATGTTTTCTGGGTAAAGTACTTAGCATCATGTCTTAGAGGCTGTAATATCTTTAACAACCATAACTTCCTGAGCCCTAGTTTTATGAATACTTTCCTGGTCCAATTTTGTTTTTCAAATCTTTCTGATCCTGATTATCACCATGTATTTAGTTATAAGCTTCTAGCAATATCCATGCCACCCCTGAATGCTGTGATGTCTTGAAATTTTCTCTGCTAGATTAATTAATTCACTCCCCCTTTAAGTATATCCTCTGAGAAAGTGTCAGAATACAGGAAAAATGTAGACAATTCTCCCTCTCCCCAGAATGTAACATAAATGGCCACTAGTTAAATTTCTGATAGAGTTCTCCTCCACTGAAACCTCATAAGCCCAGTATTTATTGTCCATTGTTTTATTGGAATTTTGGTTTTCCAAACTCCCACCAGAATAGCCCATTTAGCTCTGCTTAAAACTTTCTAAAGCTTTTTTGGCTTGTATCTTGAACTGTCTCAAAATTCTTCCCACAAACTCCAAAAAGCTCTGAAATTTTTTGAACCACGTGGTCAGTTTAGTCAGAGTAGCACCTTCTTCTTGGTACCAAATTCCGGTTCTAGTCAGCATTTTTCTTCTTCCTCTCCTCCTCCTCCTCCTCCTCCTCCTCCTCCTCCTCCTCCTTCTTCTTCATCTTCGTGAGCAAAAGACCTGACAAGGACAACAGTGAGGGGGGAAAGTGTATTTGGGGTTCTTGATTTCAGATATTCAGTGCATGGATGGTGACTCCATAGTTCTAGGCAGACTGTCATGGCAGAAGGGCATGCATGAAGGAGGAAAGAAGTTCAGGACATAGCAACAAGGAAGCAGATGTTCACTCACCAGGGACAAAATATAAATTCCAATTCCAGTGACCTACCTAAGTCTTCCAGCCACAGCCCCTGTCTATTGTTATGCCCAGATTATGTTAAGACTCTCATTAGCCAATAATTTTACCTCTGAAAATTCTTGCATTGTTGAACACACAAACTTTTGAGCTTTTGGGAGACACAACATATCGAAACCATAATGGACCAAAAGCAATGGAGTTGACTCTCTGTGGACTGAGACCTCTGAAACTATGAATCCCAAATAAACTTTCCTTCCTCTAAATTGTTCTTGTTGGGTATTTTAGTAACAGTGGTAGAAAAGCTGACTAAAATGTTGACCAGACTTTTCAACTTTGGTACCCTGTCTTCTATCTGCAATATAAGATAACTAGATTCAGGGCAATTTGGGACTAGGTATATATACTTATGAAAAATAAATGGTTCATTAATGACAAGCATCACAATTTCTTACACTTGCTGTCATTATTATCCTTATCTTAAATTTAACATTTAGTGTAATTTAATTTTTTTTTTAAAAATTATTTAAAATTAATAATATTTTCAGTATTGGCATAGTTTCATTTTATAATTTTTTGCATACTACCATAGAAAAGTATTTTATAAGTATCTAAAATTCTGGGTTTTATTTGCTATTAAATTTAAGAGCCTTCTAGAAGATTTTGTTTGCTTTCATTTTCAAATTTGTTAGTTGTCTTTTTTCTTCTTTTTTTTCCTTTTGTGGCTATTTTCTATTTTACTATAGTTTGTTTTAGAAACTTAATTTTTACCCCATATTTTTATTTCATGTTATTCTTTGCTTAATATCTGATTAAATCAATAATTTTGTATGGATATTTTGAGAAAAAATGTGCTTTATTTGTTTGTATAAAATATTTTGGCAAAAAAGCATTTATTGAAGTTTATTATTACTAATATTTCTAATCAATTTTCCACTTGTTCTGACGTCAATGAGAGGTATATAGGAATATTATCTAATGTATTAAATTTCTCCTTATAGTTTTAAAATGAACTAGCACATATTTTGTCATGCTGTTCATAATAATAATTTTGATTACATTTCATTACTATGGATTGAAACAAAAAACAGTATAAAGAAGAAAAACATGATAATTTAAAAAAATTATTTAAAATTATTTAAAAAATCACTCGATAATGATGACTTGTTCTTTCAAGGAAGATTGTAAGACTACACTGAACAATTTGAGGGAACTGACACATTTTTTATTTTTTATATTTGTTTTATTCTAAAAATTATGATAGATATTTGTACATGAGTTGAACATGGTTCAACTTGGGAAATGGAATAAAAAATAGAGTATGTGTTAGTTTGAATTGATTCTTATTTAGTCTTTAGACTGTCATACAAGGCTACTGTTAAAACTGTAAAAATGAGAACTTCACACAATGTAAAATCATTAGCTCACCTCCACATTTATTGGTACAAATTCATCACTGCATTTCATTTCTATAATTTTTTTTCACAATATTTTGCCCATATTTAAATTAGGTAAGAGAGAAATATTTCTTATTGACTAGTTTAATTCTGAGAATTTGTGAAATTTAGAATGGCATTTCTTAATTTTTATTTTCTATTTTTTGGGGAAGAAAGTCTTATGTTAATTATGGAAGAGGACATAATCTCATTAAGTTTCTTTTATTTCCTAAAGTGGTTAGGGTGGCTTCTGGAGTCAGTAATCAATAGAAATTTACATCTATAATGCAGCAAACCCTGGAGACAAAGCAAAACTTCCAAAACACTCCTCTATTGTTGCCATTAATTATCTGTACCACAGAGAATATTTATATAAATATCTTTAATTAATGATGAAGTCATTCTCAAGGTAGTATGTTTGGAGCCAGTTCTACTTTGATAGTTTCCAAATAGTGTGATTCCCACTGGATGCTTAAGCTCTATTGCACAGACAAGTGTGTTAGTTAGAGAAAACTATGAGATAGTTTGTGTCTTTGAGAAGGTTAATGTGAGAGGGGACCCCATTGGTCTCAAGGCACAATTGAATGTAAGGAAGCTAATTTCCCAAACTTACAAAATGATCTGGTCTTGCTATAATTAGTTATAGGTTGTACCAGGGTAACTAGATGATTCCCAATGGTGAAGTGAAACTTTTATATCCTGCTGTGAATTACCTTAAATAAACCCTGTGAAAAATATCTCACAATCTTTTAATCAGTCTCCATGGGCCCTGTTAAAAAGTGTATTTAGTAAGGAACAAAATTAGAAATAACCCTAAGAAATCCCTGGATGGATGACTATAGTGCAACTCAAGCTTGAAATCATTTTGAGTGGTATATTAAATGTTAACAATTATAGAGTCAGAGATAAGCATTTAAATTCCATACTTGTCTTATATTCACACATGCGCATGTAGTACTAAGAATCTCTTGGGTGAATGTCAATATTAGTAGACTAATTTCTAGAGTTCATATGTTAAAAATAACTTTAATATATCTGCAAACACAGATTTCTGATTCCTTCCACAGAGAATTACATCTGCCTGTAATTATGTATCTCCCTCTCTCTCTCTCTTTATTTTGAATCTGTTTGAAAGGGTAATTGATAGTTCCTATTTTACACTATTTACATTCCTTAAGCACTGGAAGTTAGTTTAGAATTGATTTATATTTATTATTGCTTCAGTGGAAATGTTCTTATTCATTAGGTTTAACACATGTAACCTAGTATAAATGTGGGGAAATAAAGCTCTTAAAACTGTCTCCCTTCTTCATAGACAAACTGTAGTTTCTTTAGCTTCTAGCACACTCATGTAAAATAATAATGCCAATTCCTTAGCATTTAAATACTTTTTTCCTATCAAAAGATCAGTTTGAATGGCAAGATACAATTTAAACAAGTTCTCATGAGAAATTACTATCATTTTTATTGAGAGAGTTTGAAGACACTATTTCCACTAGTTGGTCAATAAGAATGTTACAACCTTTACTTAATCCAAATAACCCTCTTCATTGTTTGTAGTTCCTTCAGCTATATGTATGCATCCTCATAGCTATTGTTTGATAATTAGAGTAGTTCTGTTTTGAATTATATTAGGTACTGCATGGTGCAATGCACTGTTCTCAGCTAGTACTATTTTTTTTTTTTGGCAGTGCTGAGGATAGAAATCAGGGCTCCCCACCACTAAACTACACTTCTAGATCTCAGCTAGTACTTTCAGCCAAAGCAGCCACACAACAGAAATATGAATTAATTTTACCATTAATGATTCTTTAAAGATATCATTTAGATATCGAAATCACATCACAAGCAATATATAATAAATGAGAATGGTTGCAAAATTTATTTTTGTTTAAGCCTTTTCAAAGACACTTATTAAACTTTATCATCTTTGAAGTTTTTTTTTTCTTTGTCACATGAGGCAAAGAAACTTTTTTCTTCCCATAACTGGGAAGAAAATTAGGGATGAATTTCCTGACTCTAATGACACAATCTGGCAAATGTGAAAGAAGAGAGTACAATGCTAAAACTGCTGTATTTGTGTACTCCACCTAAAACCTGTATTTGTGTACTCCACCTAAAACAGTACAATTTGATCCTTTCACTTACATTTCCAGAATAAATGAAAAGGAATGTAAGCACTATGTTAACTGTTGATTTTTAAAAAAAGCATTATTTTTTAACTTTCTGATTGAGAAATTCTAGATATTTAAGTTGTAAATACTGTCTTTTAGTGTTTAACACATTCAAATGCAAAAGGTGTTTTTTTTTTGCGCCATGGATATGACTTAAATAATTTAACAAATTATTAAATATATTTTATTAAAATAAAATAAATCATATTTGTATGCTTCCTAAACTAATAACTAATTAGTGTACACTTGAATAGTTTCATCAATGGAGAATTTCATGTATTTGAAAGAAATCCATTTTATTTTCAGAAAGCTCTGCCTCTTAAAGCTGTTTTCCTCACACTGAGCAGAAATGTGCTTACTTCCCATTGTTTTTAATTCTACCATTTTGTTCCTGAAAATAAGTCAAATTTCTTAAATAAGTCCTTTAAATGTTAAGGGCACTTTCCACAATGATTTTTGTCAAATGGTAGCCAAACATAACAATACTGGCCCTTCCTGTGAACTCAATTTATTATATTATCTGGGTATTTAAAATGTTAGTAAAGTTTAGAACTTAACACAATAATCGTTCATTTATTTTTAAAAGTATTAATTTAGTGCTATCTGAATCCTCCTTTAATGATGCAGATGTAATTCATGGATTTCTTGGGTTGAATATCATGGAAATCATCGAATTTGCTCCTTCTCTTAAACACTTCACAAATTTCTGGAGAGAGACATGCCAGGGTTCTATAAATGCTTCAGAGAAAAATAAAGTTAAGTGGGTAAAAAAAAAAGGCTCATACATGACATGTTCATTTTAAAAAATGTGATAGACATTTTGTATTCTCTGGGCTTAAGTTTATGTCATTTAATAAGGAATCGTAAAGCACATATTTTACATCAGTTTTGAGTTTGTCTTTGTAAGATGAAATAAATTTAAATATTTTATATGTAGGGGAAATAAAACTTTTTATTTTAAAACAGGACACACATTCAGATACAATCACTGCAAGTTGTCTCCACCAGATGGCACTGCTGGTAAACTTTTCATGGACATGTCCAGCTGAGGCTTACACAGTAAAATAAACTGCCTCTACATTTCTTTAGCTGGAACAGTGTGAATATAGTTATGTAGTCATTTTTTTTTCTTCTAAGGCATTTACTTGGCAGTTAATAAATTGAATTTATTGTGTTTAATTGAAAACATGCATGATTTTTGAAAGATGTACAAAA
This sequence comes from Urocitellus parryii, assembly GCF_045843805.1. Lineage (NCBI taxonomy): Eukaryota > Metazoa > Chordata > Mammalia > Rodentia > Sciuridae > Urocitellus > Urocitellus parryii. The sequence goes on along the minus strand of NC_135535.1, from coordinate 61,465,487 downwards.
TCCTATTCTGGGTTATATTATTGTTATCAGATTAATCAATGTTGCCAGATCAATCAAAAATTATTAACAGCTTTTTGCCACCTCATTTTGAGTAGTGAAAATCTAAAAAACATATTTTAAATCTCATTTCACTATAGTTTTAAAAATTAAAAAATTAAAACATAACGATAATGCATATATCTTCATCTTAAAAAGGGTCCAGACTGAGGGTGTAGCTCAGTGGTAGAGCATTTGCCTACCATGTGTAAGGCCCTGAGTTTGATACCCAGCACTGGAGGAAGAAAAGTCCAGGCACTGATCATATATTTTTGTTTGGGCATTTGGAAAGTTTTTCTTCAGTTCTGACAATCTGATCACAAGATTATTCTTGCATTATGTAATTTATCCAGCACTTATCAGGACAGTAGAAAAATTTATAAAATAAAATTAAAATACTTAGAAACTCAGCCAAATAATGGATAACTCTTGATTGTTCATCTCATAATATATGGAACTTATTTTTGAATAAATTTATATCATTCCTGAATATTCTTTTTTTTAAGGGGGGGGGTAACCTGGAATTGAACCCAGGGGTGCTTAACCACTAAGCCACATTCCCAGTACTTTTTTAAAAAATATTTTTATATAGAGACAGGTCTTGCTGAGTTGCTCAGGGCCTCACTAAATTGCTGAGGTTGCCTTTACATTTGCAATCCTCCTGCCTTAGACTCCCATTTCACTTGGATTACAGGCATGCACCATCTTGACCCACCTGAATTATTCTTAAAGGATATATGTATGCATAATAGATTTGTGGGATTCTGCCTTTTCTCTCTTCTCAGCTTCCTAGCTAGAGATGCTACCACAAGCACTCCTACCATGATGTGCCACACTTGCTAGAGGCCCAAACCAGTGAAGATGCTCAATCTTGAACCTCCAGATTCGTGAGCCAAAATAAACTTATCTTTATTTATAAGTATCTGCCTGTATCAGATATTTCACTGTAGTAATGTGATACTGACTAATGCAGAAACACCTCCACAGACTGATGTAAGCAAATCATAAGAATTATTATCTCATACAACAGAAGATTCCAGTATATTACTAAAATTGAGTTCACAGGCCTCTATGTCATCATGAGTCAAAGTCATATCTTTCCAACTTCAAGTTTAATGGGAAAGATATTATGTTCTTCCTGTTTGGTTAAATAAAAACCCAACAATTAGTTTGATTGGAACCGTCTGAGTCATGTGTCAAGATTTGAGCCAACCTCTTTTGTGAGGCCTTGGTCCATGCCCACCCTGGTGCTCTGAGGTGCTAACATGTAGTTTGAGAATTGGGAAGGTGTATTTCTCCATGAGAAACAAGGCAAAGGAATGGTAAGCATTCTAAAAAGAGCCTCATACATTAGGAATAATACAAGACATAGAAACAAAAGCATAATGATATATAAATAGATTTCTTTTCTCTAATTCTTGGTGGGTAGATGTCAAGCAAATGACCTGTGTATTTTGTATATTTCTAATTTCCTAACAGTTCCTGAAATTAAAAATACATATTGAATAGTTGATTTTGGGTTTAGGGAAGGATTTGGTACAACAATACCATATGACTGAATTAATATTCCACATTTACATTGTTTTTTCCTTAACGTTCACCATTTTTTTCTTTTATGCTTAAGAAGCATAATTGCCCTGGTCAATTTAATCTCAGAGTTCAAAGTTCCTGAATTGTCAACTGAAATTAATTCATCAAAATTGTAACAAAGAGATCATAGTACTGGACTCAACTGATGAGGGCAAAAAAGGCCTTTGGGGTCATGATTATAATTTTGGTTTTTATTCTAAGTGTGACAGAGACCATCGTATGCACTTAAACAGGTTGGTGAAATTTGTATTTTGAAACTATTACCCTGACTCCATGCTGGAAAAGACTGAGTGATGTTTATCCTAATGGACATAGGGAGGTTAATTGAAGGGTCCAAAATGAGAACCCCTTGAACTATGCCAGAGGAAATAAGAAGTAGATAGATTTTCATCAGTTTCAGTTGTAAAATTATCATTATTTCATGTAAGAGGAATTATATGTGACAAAAAGAAGCATACTACAAAAATAATCCTTAATAGTTCTTTCATAACAATGGATGGTGGAGTAATTTATGCTAAGATATAAAATAGCATTTTTTTTCATGTATTTTTCAGGGTTGGGTTCACTTTCAGGGTTACTTTGAATATGTCTATATTGAGATTCCTTTAATTGTCAAACGAGGTATCAATTAGAAACTGATTTCCAATTTGTAATTGGTACTGTGGGATATTAGTTGTCATGGTATTAAACTCAAAAGGAAATAGAGGAGTATTGCATATGTCATTGGAACATAAATTAGAGCCACATTCAGGAATTGGTCTTTAGGTTTTTACAGATCATTTACTGAAGGAGGTGGGTATGTATGTTTTTGTTTATTTTGGGGGTGGGGGAGGAGGCAGGAGGTACCACCAGGGATTGAACTCAGGGGCACTCAACAACTGAGCCACATCCCCAACCCTATTTTGTATTTTATTAGAGACATGGTCTCACTGAGTTGCTTAGCACCTCACCATTGCTGACGCTGGCTTTGAATTCTCCATCTTCCTGCCTCAGCCTCCCAAGCCACTGGAATTAAAAGCATGTACCACCATGCCCAGCTATTTTTGCTTTTGAGAATGGAATAGGTTTCAAAAATGTTAAATATTTTTAAAAGTTTTATAAGAAAAATTCCAATAATAACTTCTACATTTTTTATTATTTCAAACATTTGCATTGCAATTTCTTTCTGTATTCTCTTTTCATTGTTTTGAAGTGTCAGTTTTTAAAAATACAGCTGTTTCCTTAAGAATGAAAAACATTTTGTTCTAAAAATTGAAGGATTTGTTATACAAATTTAAACATAAACTTCAGATAATTTTTACTAAAATACTTGGAAATTTCTGTAATCCCAGTGGGAGGCTGAGACACAAGTATCACAAGTTCAAGGCCATACTCAGCAAATTAATGAGACCCTGCATCAAAATAAAAAATAAGAAGGGTTGGAGATGCAGCTCAGTGGTAGAGCATTTGCCTAGCATATGAAAGGCTGTGGGTTCAGTTCCCAGTCCTACAAAAATAAAAAAATACATACATATATACATACACACATACGTAATGTTGAAAGAGAATGAACAGATAAAATACACAGATTCTTTATATATTGCATTTCATGCATTTGTGAATCAATATATTAATTTTAAGAGTGACTACCAATTTTCCATTAAAAAATGAGGTACTCATAGATTTGGTGAGTTCTCATGTTTGGGAAATAACATGAGGATAGATGATTGTAGTCATTCAAATCTCTGTTTAAGTCAATATATGCCATAAATACCACTTGTATAACTGACTTGCAAATAATACAATAAGACATTTGTAACAGAATTATTATTTCTTTAGGAACAAAATTATAAAAAGCCTACTTTTTTTTCCAACCTTGCCATTTTGATACCCTCTTCTAATTCCTTAATTATCTTTATCAGTTTCTAGAACTCTCAGATATATATTAGTTGTTAAAATTCCAGCAATTGAAAATTTTAACTTTCAGGCTCATTTATTTCAGAATCAAGCCAGTACCTTATGGCTTCTAGACCCTACTTTCTCCAGTGAATGCAAAACTCAGAGAGGAAGGATAGGAAAAGAGCAAATTTCTTTACTCGGTGAGGTCCACTTGACAATGTAGTTCTGTAGCCGAGAATTATTGCAGATTATTCCGCCAAAGCCATTCGGTTTCCCATCATTTCCTTGCAGTATTGTTCTGTTTAATTCTTCCTTTATCCAATGTTAACCTCCATATAAAAGGTCCAACACTCCATTTCTATGGTCCCTATAGTAGTCTATACCTAAGACTCCTGTTGGCTTTGTTATTCATTGCCTCTAACCTCCTTACTCTTTCAGATACAGCTGTAGGAAGTTTGTGGGTCCTGTTGTATATCCTTCAACTATCACAGAAAATGTTTGAATTTGGGGGAGTGTTTTTTATCATTTGAAATATATCATATTCATTTATGACAATTTTAGGTTTGTGGTAAAATTGAGAACAGAGATTTTTCATATATCCCTTTAGTTTTTTTTTTTTTTAGGGTCTTTGGCTAATATTTTAATCAAGTTGTTGTTTTCTTTTTTGTAGTTTTAAGAGTTCCTTGTATATTTTGCATGATTGTCTTTATAATCTGTATTTTTACAAATACTTTTTTTACCAGTCTGTGGTTTGTCTTCCCATTCTTATGACATTGTCTTCTACAGAGTAGAAGTTTTAAGTTTAATGAACTCTAGCTTATCAGTTATTTCTTTCATAGATTGCGCCTTTGATCTTGTATCTAAAGAGACATTGCCATAAGCAAGGTTATTTAGGGTTCATTTACTTAGTTCTTTGATTTTGTTCATCATATAGTCTTGTAGTTTTCCTCAAATCGATCTTGAACATTTCAAAATATTTGTAGCTAAGTTGTTAACCTGTTTTCAAGTTCTGCTTATTTCATTCTACTGTTTTCTAGTGAGAAGTTTGTAATAGTCTTATCATTATTGTTTAAGAAAAGCCAAGAATAAAATATTTCAAGTGCTCAGAGAGTGAAGGAAATATTTGGTTACCAAGAATTGATTCTATATTAGAATATAGAATCAAACTGATACCCTATTGTCATTTGTCCTCAGACAAATGACAGTATTTTCCTAACCCAGCTTTTAGTTTTTGTTCTTTGTTTGAGATGAGGTCTTTCTGAATTACCCAGGCTGGCCTTGAACCCACAGTCCTCTTACTTCAGCCTCCTGAGTTGCTAGGATTACAAACACATACCACTGCGCCTGACCCAAACCTTCTAAAATCATTCGTCTAGTGAACCTTCAACTTTCAGTAATATTCGGATGTGAAATGATACTATCCTTTATGTTCACATATGCTCCCAAAATCTGGGTTATACAATTAAAGTTCTGATTTAAACATTAGGCAATTTGAATATTCACTCTTATGGGGGAAAGTAAGGCAATAGAATTTCTACATTTTAGCAGGCATCCATTTGGATGCCATTTGGATGCTTCATTTGCAATCTGCTTTAGAATTTAAACTCACTCTTCAGTCTTGCCTTCACTCCACATTTTTTACATATTTAAGTTTCACTGAATATAACATCAATTGCACTACGTGATTTTAAAAATGATCTAACATCTGAAAAAGTGCAATAAAAATATATCAACTTTTATTATTTTGGAGGTTTGTGAAAGTAACTGCATTCTGAAGATTTCTGGTACTTGAAATCAGTTTGGTTGTGAAAATGGCTAAGTGAAGTAGTTTTAATATAGGGAAACTGAGTCCTACGCAACTTCTGAAGAAGTAGGCATGTAGTAAGAAAATATGCCATTGGTGTCCATATTTTTTTGTTATTTACATTCCAGATCTACACACACATTTTACAATAGATTGATTTTTTGAGATTGCTTTTTGGAACTTTCTTACAAACAGCCAGTATTGATTGGTTTCTCATGATTTGTGTGGAAATTAACCTTTAAGCATTTAAGTTGATAATTTTAAGAAAACAATGTTCTGGCATTCAGAAAAAGACAAGAATATTGGAAGAAAAACTATCATAATAAAATCAATATGAAAACCTTGGATACCAGTGTCATATTATTTATCATTGGCCTAGTGAATATATACATATATATGTGTACTATATACACATACAAAAAACCCCACATTTTTGCAATTATTTTCTGAGGACAAATGGCAATGGGGTATCAGTTTGATCCTATATTCTAATATAGAATCAATTCTTGATAATCAAATATCTCCTTCACTCTCTGAGCACTTGAAATACTTTATTCTTGGCTTTTCTTAAACAACCATGATAAGACTATTACAAATTTCTCACTAGAAAATAGTATAAATAAATAATCACTAAGGCAACAATAATATTCAAGTTCCAGTTCTCTGGGGCATTGTCACCATAGCTCACTTTCTCCCTCTGACTGTTCTTGCTTCCCACACCATGGTCAAGGTGCTGGGGATTGATCAAGACATTTTAAATATGTTTGGGTAGATTCCCTGCTGCTCAGCTATATCGCTGTGCAGCTAAGAGACAGCACACCTTGTTCCACACACAATCAAGCCCCTCTAGAATTCTGGCAAACACTATATCATAAAGAATAGAGGGGATAACAATATCCAGCCAATGACCAGGCCCCATTTGGTAATGGTAAGGATCTGTTTATGGACATCCATTCCAATAGCAATAGCAGAGAAAGAGCACAAAGACTGTTGGCACTGCACCTGTAAGGAGACTCAGCATGATTGTATCCTTTCAGAATGTACCTTTTTGACAATACTAGAGTAATCACAGCTGGTATTTCCATATATTCCATCATACACAACAATTTGCCTTATCCACTAGAAGGACTTTACTCTGGTGAGGTCTGTAGGGAAAGTGGGATCCTCAGGCTCTGACAGAGTATGTGTTGTGTCAAAATACGCTAATAAACACCAAAGAAGTAACAGGGAAAGTATACTACAAAACTCACTTGGAAGTATGTTCAATAGTTCACAACAGTCCGATCTCCCAGGACACACTGACAAGGGAAGGCTGTGCTGTAATAGGTTCTGCTATTATACAGGAAGTGCCTATGGAGCTGTCAGTTATTCCAGTATTCCTCATACAGAAGTAAGGGAGAAACCCAATCCAATGGGTGCACAAATCTCAAAATAGAAATACACAACATGAAAATAAAAACCCAAAACGACTCCTCGTTTTTATTTGTTCTTTTTAGATATACATGACGATAGAGAATATTTTGACATATTATGCATCCATGGAGTATAACTGATTCTAATTAGGATCCCATTCTTGTGGTTGCACATGATGTGAAGTTACACTGATGGTGTAGTCATATATGAACATAAAAAAGTTATGTCTGATTCATTCTACTGTTTTTCCTATTCCCATCACACCTCCTTTCTCTTCATTCTACTTTGTCTAATCCAATACATTTCTATTTTTTCCTCCCCTACCTTTATTATGTGTTAGCATCCACGTATCAGTGAGAACATTTGGCCTTTTGTTTTTTGGGATTTGGTTACTTTATGTAACATGATAGTCTCCAGTTCCATCTATTTATTGGAAAATGCTATAATTTCATTCTTTTTTGCTGAGTAATATTCTATTTTGCATATATACCACATTTTCTTTATCCATTCATCTGTTGAAGGGCACCTAGGTTGGTTCCATAGCTTGCCTATTATGAATTGAGCTGCTATAAACATTGATGTGGCCATGTAACTATAGTATGCTGATTTCAAATCCTCTGGGTACATGCTAAGAAGTGAGATAACTGGGTCAAATGATGATTTCATTCCAAGTTTTCTGAGGACTCTCCATACTGGTTTCCAGAGCGGGTGCACCAATTTGCAGTCCCACCAGCAATGTATGAGTTAGCCTTTTTCTCCCATCCTTGCCAACATTTATTGTTACTTGTATTCTTGATAATTGCCATTCTAACTGTAGTGAGATGGAATATCATGTAACTTTAATTTGTATTTCTCTGATTGCTAGAGATGTTGAACATTTTTCATTTTTGTTGATCATTTATATTTCTTCTTCTGTTCAGTTCCTTTGCCCATTTGTTTATTGGGTTATCCTTTTTTTTTTTTTTTTTTTGGTGTTGAGTGTTTTGAGTTATTTGTATGTCCTGGAATTAACTCTCTATGTAAGATGCAGGTGGCCAAGATTTTCTCCCATTCTGTAGGCAATCTCTCCATGTTATTGTTTCATTTGTTGTGAAGAATGTTTTTAGTTTGATACCATCCCATTTATTGATTCTTAATATTACTTCTTGCACTTTAGGAGTCTTGTTGAGGAAGTTGATTTCGATGCTGACATGATGGAGAGTTGGGCCTACTTTTTCTCATAGTAGCAAGGGATCTCTGGTCTAATGCTTAGGTCCTTGATTCTCTTCAAGTTTTTTACAGGGTGAGATATAGCTTTTTAATTTCATTCTAGCACATACGAATTTTCAGTTTTCCCAAAACTATTTGTTGAAGCAGCTATCTTTTCTCCAATGTATGTTTTTGGTGATTCTTGTCTAGTGTGAGATAACTGTATTTATGTGGGTTTATCTCTGTGTCTTCTATTCTGTTCCATTGGTCTTCATGTCTGTTTTGGTGCCAATCCCAGACCATTTTTGTTATTATGGCTGTGTAGGATAATTTAAGTTCTGGTATTGTGATGCCTCCTGCTTCACTTTTCTAAGGATTGCTCTGGCTATACTAGGCCTCTTAATTTTCCAAGTGAATTAACATGATTCCTCTTAAAACTCATAATTTGCTAGCAACTGAATACAAAGATATCAAAGTGAATAAAATATCTGATAAAGGATGAAAATAATGATTATGGAAAAGATCAATGAATTTTAAGAGAATTCAGGAAAACACTGAATGGATTAAGGATGAGAAGAAAGGATATGAGTGAGAAATTCAATAAAGTATGCAGACTTTGAAAAAGAACCAGATATATTCAAATAAGAAGCTCAATATATCAAATAAAAAAGTTCAGTGGAAAGCCTCAGTAATGGTCAAGATCAAGCAAAATAAAGAATTTCAGGACTTAAAGATAGGGCAGATAAACTAGAACATTCAGACAAATAAAGGGGGAAAAAGTCTCAAAACAGATTTTACAAGATCTCTAGGACAATTTAAGATTCAGAGGTCTTGAATAAGGAGTAGAGATACAGATTAATGGCATAGAAAACATGTTCAATGAATTAATAACACAAAATTTCCCAAATCTTGTGAATGAGATGGATATCCAGGTATTGGAGGTATTTAGAACTCCAATCAGACAAAAACAGAAGGAAATTTCCATCACATTGATGTTAAAATGCCAAAACATAAAGACTATTAGGGAAGAGCAAGGGGGTCATGGTGAGGTATGAAAGGAGGGTAAGAGAGACTAAGGGGAGTGGACATGCTTAAAGAATATGTCACAGTGAAGCACACTGTTCTGTACAATTAAAATGCACTAAAAATAGTAACAACAACCACAAAAATTGTTTTTCAGGACTGAAAGCCAATATTATGCACACTATACCTGTCTGTAGGACTTAACTTGCTTCTCAATAATATTTTAATTAATGTTCTTTACTTGATTATAAGGAGTCAGAGCATGAGAAACACTGAAATATGGCTGGAAGTAGAATTACAATTGCAAGAAATACAATAAATTCTCTTGAAAAATTAATTTTTGAGTATAGATTAATGTCTCAAAGTAACTTAAAACAATTTTTTTATCAAAGTTAATCAGTATTAATAAAATAAATAACAACTGCTCTTGTGTGATTATTCAGTGTCTGGACATGTACCACATGATTGTTAACAACAGTTGGAATAGTAATCACCACTACCCCTTAGCATTGCCAAAAATAAAATAATTGCCTTGCCTGTTAGTGAATCATATTAAAGCATGTTAAAAGATAAAGAGCATTTTGAACAGAATTCCATAGAGAAAATCTTCAAATCCAAATCTCTCTTATGTTATTACAAAGGTGGCGTTTTGTATTGGAAAACAAATAAAGGAAATAACCAACTGCTTCAAGTCAATGAAAGTATGCAGAAAGAAACAAAGAGAGGTCCAAAGATATTCCTCAATGTGCATTTTCAAGGGTATTGGAGGTTTTTAATTATAAGGGTAAATTTAGTAGCTTCTTACCACCTTGTATGAAAGACTCAAATATTTAAAATAATGGATTCTCTGATGAACAAATACTTTAAAACCTGATCATATATTTCATTGTTTACTCACAGGACTAAGTGAACATAAATAGAGAAAGAAATAATAAAATAGTCTAACCAATTCAGTTTAAGTAGTGGGACATGAGGAATGTTTTACTCATAATTTTGAAAAATTAAGCACATCTAAACATGCTCCATGTGAATATATTCTTGGAACTTCCACTAACAGTCTTCAGCACTGATTAAGTAAAAAAAAATGTTACATATGTTTTTGTGAAGGCTACTCTAAGAAAAATAATAGTTTTAGCATCGATTTTAAAAAATCAATGATTCATGGCAAAGTTGAACAATAATAAAGGAGTTGACAGGACATAATTTATATTTCTCTTGTGTAAAATGTCTGTGTGATATACAGCTCTACCCTGGAGTTTTCGAATTTCTGACTCCCCAGAGTCAGAAAATGAAAGATAGAAAAATAATTATTGAGATAAATTCTTATTCTATATTCAAACCACTTCTTTATCATAGAGACACAAATTTGCTCTCTTTTAATTGGCACCAATACTTGGGGTAGTAGTTTTTATGGATAATGTCATCTCCTATCTCTTAAACCTTACTTAACCTTTTCAAGGTTGAAAGTCAGATTGTTTTTCATTTGCCAAATAGTTTGAGTCAATCACCAACCAACACCATAACTTCCTCTATAGCCTTTTGACTCAGAGGTATGACGATACCAAAGTGGCCAGGTGGCAGTCTTCCAGTTGAGCGGAATCTTTGCTGTTTTATTGTTTTAGGTCTCTTGCTTTAACTCCACCTGGACCCTGTGTTGTTTCTCAATCTTGTTTTAAAATCAAGGGATAATATTAAAAAAATAATAATTTGGGAATATGCCTGGATGTGAGGTGTTAAAGATAGAAAAGTCTCATCATGCTGCCTTAGATCTGCCTTGGATATTTGGTAAGATAATGGCCAACAAAACAAGCTCCAGATCCCATTATGATACCTCTCATACCTCTTTTCCTTCTCTAATGCATGAGGCTGTGAGTGGTCCTACTAGGGAGAGAGAGAGAGAGAGAGAGAGAGAGAGAGAGAGAGAGAGAGAGAGAGAGAGAGAGAAAGAAGAAGAAGAAGAAGAAGAAGGAGGAGGAGGAGGAGGAGGAGGAGGAGGAGGAGGAGGAGGAGGGGGAGGAGGAGGGGGGATCCTTGATATGAAAGAGTAGATTGTGGAAATGTGCTGTTTTTGAAGGCAAGGAGAATACTTAAACAGGGATGATTAACTGTGCCAAATATTTCTGAGAAGTTGTGAAATGATACTTTTCAGTAATCCTTTGATTTCTACTTGCACATGAATTTGAAAGACAGGCAAAAGCATGAATCAGATTGAAGTTATTCTTGAGTAAATGAAACTTAAAAAGTTAAGAAAACTAACAGAAGCAACAATTTAGAGACATTTGGCCATGAAGGACAAGAGAAAGAATAAGTAGCTAGAGAAAAAGAAGAACAGGAAGAGATTAGTTATGACTGTCATTCACTATGTTTTGTTGTTTTCAGTGCTGAGGATATAACTCAGGGCCTCACACGTTAGGCGAGTGCTCCACCACTAAGCTATGACTCCAGCCCTATTTGCTGTTTTTATGATGAGCGAACCATAAACCTGTTTAATGGCTGGTGCAAAGGAGCCAGCTAAGAGAGTTTTTCTTTCCCACATTTTGGAAATATAATAGTATAATCTTACCTGTATAACTTTTAATTTTGGAATTTAAATATTAATTCAAACACTATTCCTCATGTTTACAAATAGACATGTTTGTCATATTGAGATCTATTACTTAAAATGTTTGACTTGAGATAGAATTCATTGTAATTTATTCCAAAAAATTTTTGAGAGAATTTAAATTCATTTATTAATTATAATATTAATATCACCTTTGTAACAATAATAGTAATATTATGACTAATAACAGAAGCTAATAGTTTGGTGCTTATAATTTTTAGTTAAATGTTTGACAATTTATACATATATGAATTAAATGAGTAGTATATATATAATATAATTCTCTCTATATAATTGCATATTAAAATAAATGTGTACATACATACTACTTTATTTAATTTTAGTAAAAACTGTTTGGAACAGTTATTATTGCTATCTCCACTATAAAATCCATGAAAATTAAACAGAACTATTAATTTCCCAAAATATTATAGGTACAGAGGAGTAGAGCTGGGATTCAAAGTCAGCTGTTTGCCTTAATACAACATGTACAGTATTTTTACTTTTACTGTCTTCAGCTCTCCTAGATAAATTTCAGTGTAGTAGATGAAAAAAAACTGTTAACAAAAATTGTGAGAATACCTAAATTTCCATGAATACTTCACTGATAAAGATATAGTTATTAAAGACACTGCTGGTGAGGACTGGAAGGAAATGAGGGATGTATTATTGGAAGATGCAGGAATGGGATGCTTGTTACACAGTGGCAGTAAGTTTAGGAGAACTACATTTTGCATTTGTGTGGAAAGCAAAACTTGAAAATGATAAAATTTTAATGTTTAGCTGAGGAAATTTCCCAGCAAAATGTTGAAATCTCTTGCTATTTGCACTAAATGTAGAAGGAGAAGGATATATATGTTGAGCCATTAACTGTTAAATGAAAAGAAATCAGAAACTGATAATTTTGGAAATTAGTAATAATATGAACAATTTCATGTCAATGTAATTTAGCTGTTAGAAAATGGTTTTTGCTCACTCAATAAATGGGCAAAGAAACTGAACAGGCACTTTACATTAGAAGAAATATGATTGGTCAACAAGTATATATAAAAAAATTCAACATCTCTAGCAATCAGAGAAATGCAAGTTAAAACTGCACTGAGATTCCATCTCACTCCAATCAGAATGGGGATTACCAAGAATACAAGCAACATTAGGTGTTGGTGAGGATGTGGGGGAAAAGCACACTGCTGGTGGGACTGCAAATTGGTGCAGCCACTCTGGAAAGCAGTACGGAACCACCATTTGACCCAATTATTCCACTCTTCAGTTTATACCAAAGGACTTAAAATCAGCATACTATAGTGACATATGCATGTCAATGTTTATAGCAGCTCAATTCATAATAGCTAAGCTTATGGAACAGATGCCATTGAGTAATTTCCTTCAATGGATGAATGGATAAAAAAATGTGGTATACATCCACAATGAAATATTACTCAGCCATAAAGAAGAATGAAATTATGTCATTTGCCAAAATAAATGGATCTGAAGACTATCATGCTAAGTGAAATAAGCCAATCCCCGCTCAAATCAAAGATCAAATGTTCTCTCTGATATGCAGATTCTAACTCACAATAAGTGGGGAAGGGAGGGAAGCATAGAAGTTCGCTGAATTAGACAAAGGAGAATGAAAGGAAGCCGGGTGGTGGGGGGCATTGGGAATAGGAAACACGACAGACTGAATTGGATATAACTTTCCTATGTTCTTATATGAATACATGATGAGTGTAACTCCACATCATGTACAACCACAAGAAAAGGAAGTTATACTCCATGTATGCATGATATTTCTAAATTCTAATGTCATGTATAACTAAAAAGAATGACTACAAAATAAATAAAAAATGGTTTTTGGTGTCAGAATGCTTAAATATTTACCCTCATTCTCAGCTTAATAACTGATTTGGGGCAATTAAAAAGCTTCCTTTGTGTCCATGTCTTCATCTATAAAGTGGAAATATGAATATTTTTTGCTTCAGTAAACTTTTGTGAAAACGAAAGGAGTAAACAGGGATTGGGATGACACTGAGTGGCAGAGCACTTGTCCAGCATGCAGGAGGCCTGAGTTTGATCACCAGCACTGAAAAGGAAAAAGGAATAAGTAAACAAAAAACACTTAGAACATTATTTGAATCCATAAGTCTTATTATTAACAAAAATTTTTATTAGGAATAATTTTGAAGAATTGGTGCTTATCTATATTCATCTGGTTTGAAGATACAGTGGTCTCTATTATGAAAAAAGAACAGGATTACCAAGGGAAAATGAACCTAATGCTTATGATCTTCATCGTGCTAGAGCTCTGTCGTAGATGCTTGACTAGAATCATTTATTTTTTATTAACTGATGAATTATTGATTACCCTCAAAATTTTCCTGTAAAACAAGGATAGTCACCACTTTGCTTTAAAGGAAATAATTGCTAATTACTTTGTTTAAAATTATATAGTTAGGCAAAAATAATGAAATGTCAATGGACATCCAAATCATCTATATTTGCAGTTGGTCTTATATCCACTTAACTGTCTTTCCTTACTATTGATGGTTAGGATTTGACTGTTTGTCGTAAGCATATTAAAAGAAAAATTCTATAGTACTTGTATACTGAATTGCTTATTTAATGCTGTCTGAGGGACAGAATATGGAAAGAACACAAAAATATTCTGATATTTTAAAAGGGATATTAACTATTCTTGTAAATTGACGATAAACACAAATTTCCAAAGCCTGTATGAGAAAGTTCTCATAAGGGCATTCAGTATTTTAAATTCTATTTTATTATTTTTTAGTTGGTGCATTGTAGTTTTACATAAGAATGGGATTCACTGTAATAAATTTATATGTGTACAACTCACAGTTTCATTGTCCTCTTCCCCCCACTTTCATTACCTTCTCCCTCCTGATCCCCTTCCTCTAGCTAACTAGTCTCTTTTCTATTTTCATGAGGTTCCTTTGCCTTTCCGTTTTCTATCTTCTAAATATCAGCAAAACCATATAATCTTGACTTTCTGAGTCTGATTTATCTCATTTAGCATACAGTTCTTGAGTTCCATCCATTTTTCTATAAATCACATCATTTTGGTCTTTGTGGCTGAATAAAGCTCCAGGGTGTATACACACAACATTTCCTTTATCCATTCATCTCTTTACAAACATCTAGGTTGACTTCATGAGTGGGCTCTGGTGAGTTGCCCTGCTATAAAGATGGTTATCCATGTATCACTTGTATAGTTTGCCCACTTTAATTCTTTTGGATAAATACTGAGGAGTGATATGGTTGTATCATATGGTGATTTCTAGTCTTTTGAGGAAATTCTGTACAGATCTCCATAGTGGCTGTACTAATTTATAATCACACAAATAGTGTATAAGTGTTCCTTTTCCCCAGCATCCTTGCCAGCATTTATGAATATTTATATTCTTGATGATTGTCATTCTAACTGGAGTGGGATGAAATTTTAATGTAATTTTGATTTGCATTTCCCTGATTGCTAAAGATGTCGAACATTTTTTATTCATATATTTGTTGGCTATTTGAATTTCTTCTTTAGAAAAATGTCTGTTTCATTTATTTACCCATTTATTGAGTGGGCTATGTGGTGTTATGCTTAGATGTTTTTAGTTACTTGAGTGAATTGACTACTAAAGAGTAACTTTCAGGCTGGGGATGTGGCTCAAGCGGTAGCATGCTCGCCTGGCATGTGTGGGGTGCTGGGTTTGATCCTCAGCACCACACAAAAATAAAATAAAGATGTTGTGTCCACCGAAAACTAAAAAATAAGAGCATGCTACAGGGACACTGCTACATCGATGTTCATAGCAGCACAATTCACGATAGCAAGATTGTGGAACCAACCTAGATGCCCATCAATAGATGAATGGATAAAAAAATGTGGCATTTATACACAATGGAGTATTACTCTGCATTAAGAAACGACAAGATCATAGAATTCGGAGGGAAATGGATGGCATTAGAGCAGATTATGCTAAGTGAAGCTAGCCAATCCTTAAAAAACAAATGCCAAATGACTTCTTTGATATAAGGGAAGTAATTAAGGACAGAGTAGGGACAAAGAACAGGAGAAGAAGATCAACATTAATAGAGATGAGAGGGGGGAGGGAAAGGGAGAGGGAAGGGAAATTGCATGGAAAGGGATGGTGATCCTCAGGGTGATACAAAATTACATACAAGAGGAAGTGAGGGGTAAGGAAAGAATAATACAAGTGGAAGAAGTGTTTTACAGTAGAGGGGGTTGAGAGAGAAAAGGGGAGGGGAGGGGAGGGGAGGGGGGATAGTAGAGAATAGGATAGAGAGCAGAATTCATCAGACACTAGAATGGCAATATGTAAATCAATGGAAATGTAATTGAAGTAACTGATGTGATTCAGCAATCTGTATACGGGGTAAAAATGGGAGTTCATAACCCTTTTGAATCAAACTGTGAAATATATCAAAATAGATGTAATGTTTTGAACTACCAACAGTAATAAATAAATAAATAAATAAATAAATAAATATTAAAAAATCTCTCTCTTTAAAAAAAAGAGTAACTTTCAAGTTAGTAGAGAATGGATAGTCAGCTTATTAAAAATATACATTCCCCAGTTTAAAGTACAAAATGGTATTTTATATACCCTTTTTATTTATAAAGTTTTAGTGTTTAAACTCTACTTTTAGATGAGTTTGACTTGTGTTCCTTATTCCCAAATGGAAGACAAACTTTGAAATAACTTTAAATTTATTTTCTGAAACTCAAGTCTGTGGACCAAATACTAGAACAAGTGAGGTCACTTTTTGATGTGTTTCATGAAGCCATTAAATAGCCTCTCTTGCTGACATTTCTTCATCCTTTATTTTCTCAAAAATGAATTTCACCAAAGGAGAATTTGACAATGCAGTCTTTTGGGGATAGGAGTCTTTCTATTGTTAGTCTTCAAATTTACCACTTAACAGTCTGTCTACCAGTTGGTAGGTGAACCAAAATGTCTATAGGAAAAGAATCATCGACTTTTTTTTCTCCCAGGGAAATACAAAATCTTGATGTGAAAAAGTTTTAGCTAAAATAATTAAGATGAATCACCCACAAGGTGGCAGTAATATGTAATCAATGAATGAATCATACACTTTAACTTAAGGAAACTTTTTTGTTGTTCACTTATTTTGTTTTTGGTACTGGGGATTGAACCCAGGGGTGTTTAACCACATCCTCAGCCTTTTAAATTTTTTGAGACTGGTGTCTACCATACTTTCTACCCTCCTTCCTCAGCATCCGGAGTCACTGCACCAGGCCCCCACCACTGCGGCTGGCCAAGGGAACTTTTGATAAAGGAATGTGCTGCTCTGTAGTGATGATTGTGCTCTGTTTTTTTTTTTTGTGTGTGTGTGTGTGTATGTGTGTGCACTTGTGTTATGTGAAGGATACATGTGTGATTATTATTTAGGAGTAGCTAATGCGGAACTGGCTCCACTGAAGTTTTAACTGTTTTTCAGAAGGGGATTTTCATGGAATTCTTGCTGAGGTTATAATAATATTTTGTTTGATTTTTAACAAATAAAATAAAAGCTTGATTCATGGTTCAGGAATGGACTGTTTTTTTACTTGATTTTTCTTGCTCAGTATTATAAACATTCCCTTTAGTATGGTGTATAATTATGTATTTGGGACTGATGTGAATGGAGACAGAATAAATACTTCTTTTTTTTTTTTTGGTCCACGCTGGAGATTAAACCTAGGACCTCATGCATGCTAGGGAAATGTTCTACCACATCCCCAGCTCCAAATATGTCTTAACTTTGAAATGGCTAGGGATACACACACATACACACACACACATTTGTGTGTGTGTGTTTGCGTATTTAAGTTATATATATATAACTTAAATATATATATATATATATATATATATATATATATATATATATATATATATACATGTACTCCATGGAGAATTTAAAAAAGTAAAAATAATTAACCTATTATACTACTCTTATTTGGTTTCCCAAGAAAATAAAGATAAAGGAATTTTTCCTTTAAATTTTACACATTTAGGAAGCATCCATTTCTTTTCTGGAGGGAGGTAAAATGAAAGTAATAAGCCATCCTATCTAGCCTTTGTGAAGGCCCCTGTTCATGCATATATTGACCTTAAACTCCTGGGGGTATTTCATGGCTTTTCTTCCCCTCTAAAGATTTCATTAGAATTTTTTTAATTACCCCACTGCACTAATTTGTGACTATACTGTTTGTATATACCTAATATATTTGATTATGCAATAAATAAAATGAAATGAGTTATTTCTATAGTTTTGTTAGCTCATTATACTTCAAAATTTAATGTTATTTATCTAGATTAAAATAGCCTCAGAATAAAAATGGCCAAGGATAAAAAACTTCCAATACTTCTTTGTAACTTTAACCATTTAGACATTATAAGGTACAACTGCCATGTAATAATATATGAATCCTGGTTTTGTTCACCAAGTAAAACATACCAATAGTTAACCTACTAAAGGTCTCAAACAACAACAAAATATGTGCCAATTATTAGCTGAGTTTAGTGCATTTAATAACTTTAAGGATTATTACAAAATTATGCTTAAAATAAAAAAAATAAATGAATTACAATTATGGCATTTGCAAGAAAATGGTAAAGATTTAGAACTGAAGAACATCATGCTAAGTGAGATTAGCCAAACTCCAAGGTTATGTGTTTTCTCTCATATATGAAAGCTAGACAGAGAAAAATGAAGGGGGTGAAAGCAGAGAAAGGGGACCTGGAGAAAGAAAGGGGAGATATGGGAATGAAGTAGAGCAAATAATGCTTTGTGCATGTATGAATATATCACCATAAATCCAACTATTATGTATAATTAGAATGCCCCAATAAAATTTAAAAAAATAAAATTTGAAAATCTTGCAAAATTTAAGTGCATGCTCTCAATCTGTTATCAGTATTGAATCAGAATTTATCCCAGAAAAATGTGTGAAAATCTTTCAGGGAAAATTAAATTCTATACTCTTCACATGTTCTCAGCTTATTAATACTGATAGTCCCAAGAGGCTTAAACAGTGTGTCCAGTAGCTCAGTATCCTCAAACAGGTACTGAAGTGCCATCATTACACAGAAAATATGGATGATTCTATGAACATTTTACATTCTCCCCTATGAGATAAAAAGTTGTTTAATTAACAGTAGTCATTTTAATGTTCCAGGGATCATTTCCCCAAGGCCAGTCACATTTTTAAATACTGTTACTAAAACGTATCAACCGTTTAGTGCCAATGGAAAGCAAGTTTCCACGGATAGACTGTTTGATTCATTCTGAAGATTTGAGCTATACATTTCAAGATCAGTTAATGTTTTTTCAGAAAATGTCACATTTTAAAAAATGAGCAGAATTCTAATTAAAGAAGAAGTATGAGTTTTTATTTGGTAAGCGATATCCAGGTACTTCTTTATGCTTTATTTTGTGCTTCAATTTTTAGACACACTTGCATTTTATATTACAAATACTTCCCCTCCAAATCAATAATAAATCTGTTTAATTGCAGAAAAAGTAATGACTTTATTTTTTATTAAAACAAAAATAGACAAAAGATAATGGAACCCTTAAATTGTCTGAAAAGTTATAGAATGTTAATACATAACAATTGTTATGTATTTAAGTAATTTTATAGATTATAGCCACTGGGGTTATTTACTCATCTACATATAGTGTGTTAGAAATGTTGTTCCATTTAGACAAATTTAATGACGATCTAGCTTCACATTGCATCCTGAATACTGATAATGTAATAACATTAATCCATTATGATTTTTATGAGTATACATTTAAGATGTTTATCTAGAATTATAGGCAAAAAATATATTTCCTAGGAAAAACCAGTCAAAGTTGGATTGCTTAATGGGACATAAAAATCTTTTTTGACCCCTTTGGTACCTAGGCAACTAAGTTAGTGGAGTTAACTAAATGACTGTCACATTATTAAAACACCACACAACAAGTAAAACAGCCTCTATTTTGCTATGTGATACATATGGCAGCTAAACAACTTTTGAAAGTTTAAAAAAGCCATCAGTACAAATTTGCAGTAGTGATTGTAACATTAATACTGCAGAATCTCTTTTTTTTTGATTGAAGGATATATTCAGTGTTATAAGGTATTTAAGCCACAGAAAGACTGAGAAGGACATTTGGAGGTACATTCTGTGATTTTATGAATCTCTAGTTCTCCAAACCTTTATTAAATCTAAATATGCCAGGCAAGGTAGAATATATGCATTAATTTCAAAAATCAAGAAATTGACAACTTGTGTGTAGCTTTTTCATATTTAATAAGATTGGTACACTGTAGACCTGATTACTGAAGGATAAGAATTTTTTTTTTGGCTTCTATACTATTATTCCTACACTCACATTACATTACATAATAAGTGGTTACATTAATTTATTTTTATGTGGATTTTAGATATAAGACAATATTTACTATAAGGCATCATTTAAACT
Organism: Urocitellus parryii; assembly: GCF_045843805.1. Taxonomy (NCBI): domain Eukaryota; kingdom Metazoa; phylum Chordata; class Mammalia; order Rodentia; family Sciuridae; genus Urocitellus; species Urocitellus parryii. The sequence continues at coordinate 61,445,442 of NC_135535.1, read as the reverse complement.
CCCTTGTACATAAAACAACTAAGAGATAAGTATACTACCTTCATTGGCTTAAATATTGTGTGCTTCTCCACCTGTCATTCTAAAGTTTCATCTGTGATATACCATGTTCAATTTGATGTTAAGTGAATACACATGAGCACAGTGCTGCATTAAAGGGATGAAAATAAAGTATGAATAATGCAAAAATAACACATAATGGTAGTGATGGAACTATTTCATTATTTAGATGCTGGACTCTATTAACACTGGGTGCCAAGGAACCACCCCAAACATTGCCCAGTTTTCTTGAAGCACTTTGTGATTCTTCTTACACCTTAATTTAACTAAAATAGATAAACAGTTTCTCATGAAAGATAAAACTGAAATAAATATTTGTGCTGATAAGAACCATGTGGACTGTAATCTGGCTTAGAGATGTGTTTTTGCAAATAGGACCTTTTATTCTGCAAAAAGTCCTTTAATGCCTCCTCAGAGCAATTGCTCCCCTACTTATCCTACTTTTAAAAATAAAAGTAATATTTTAAACTAATAATTAGCATAAATTAATATTTTAAGGTCAAAATTATTGTGTCCCAATAAATCAAATTAAAACTGCTCAAATCTGATTCTATGAAAGCATATGAAGGTTAGATTATTCAGATAGCATTTCATATGAGTTTTATCTTGTTTAAAACTTTTTATTTATGCATTATAATTATACACAATATTAGGATTCATTATGATACATTCATACTTGCATATAGCATAATTTAGTCTGTTTCATTATCCATTACCTCCCCACCTCAATCCCCCTGTTTTTCTATCTTTTACCCTAGTGGTCTCCCTTCTATTTTCATGAGATCCCTGCCCTTTTATTTACTTTTTCCTCTCTAGCTTCCACATATGAAAGAAATCATAGCCATCATCTTAGTATTGCTATCTGACATCAGAATTCTGAGATGCAGTAAAATTTGAGGCATTTTAGGATACACTAAATTATTGTAAGTGTACTATGAAATCTTGACATCTTCACCAACTTTTTTTGGAAACAAATAATGGGGTATTTTAGGAGTGTATAGCCTGAGATCATTCGAGTTGATCCTTTCTTGTGCTGTAGAGGACACTGATTTGAGAACTTTCAATATACAAACAGGTAAAATGTTCCCAAATAGCATATTTTTACAGTACAATGAAAGCATAGAATCCTTCCAATGAGCATTTATTTTAGAAGACCCTATATGCTGTGAGTTTTCAGCTTCTTTTATCAAGAGGTAAAATTGATTTCAAATATTATTTTGACTGTAAAGTTTTTTCTGAATTAAATTAGAAAAAATGTATAATAATTGACACAATATTTACCTACGCTCAATATTTTAAAAATTCAAAATTCATTCATTTCAAATACAAAGACCTGTTTTTTCAATTGCTAATGTTTGGTATTCTATTGCTATGTGACCTTTATAATTTTTTTTGTGTAATTCTACTATTGGTTAGATATGTTAATCTAAATAAGATACAGTGTTTAATTAAGTTCATACTAGTTTGATTTGCTCTTTTATGAGCAGAAATACATTAGAAAGTGACTAGGTCCCCCTTCTGACCATGTAGTTTTGGAGAAGATGGATGAACATGAGCAGAGATATTTGGTGCCTATCAGTTAAGATGAGTGTTGACTTTTCTATTACTAGTTATTTTCAGAATTTTTTAAATCCCAATTTAAACCTATGTCTATAAACATGTACATATTTAAAAAATGAAGTCCCAGTGAAGTCAAATCATGTTAGAGAAAATAACTAAAAATCACATAAACCTTAAGGCCCATTAAGGACTACAAAAAAGCATCAAAATCATAAGTATACATTATGTTCATTTACTAAGTTTGTTTCATGTGTGTGTGCACACGTGTGTGTGTTAGTATATGTGTGCATATACTGGACAAAATGGTGTAAAATGCACTTCAGTTAGTAGAAACATAATTTATATAATCAAAATTTAAAAGGCAAACTAGCTCATTATTTATCCCTATTGCTCTATGATATCATTTAAAAAATTAGTAAATGATTCTATTTTAATTCTAATGTGTTTAAACTCTTCTATTTACTCCTCCAATATATCATGTCTCTAGTGAAGAATATGAGCTGCAGACCTAACTACTGATGAGAGAAAACCTGCACCAAGGTGATAAAATTTCTACAAAATATTCCTTTCCCTACAGTTTTATCTTACTGTAAAACTTCTCAGTGCTTTACTAAAAGAGAAGGGTAAGACAACTGAGAAGAGAGGTATGTTTAAGAATTTTACTGTTATTTTGAAATTATATCTGTTGATTGGATGCCTCTTGATGCACATAACTGGATTATTTGAGAGAAATTGCCTCTGGTATGGCTTGTGAAAATCACACCAGAGTTACTGAATTTATTCTTCTTGGTTTTACAAGCAACCCTAAAATGCAAGTTTCCCTCTTCATTTTATTCCTGGCCATCTATACGGTCACCTTGTTGGGGAATTTTCTTATTGTCACAGTTACCAGTATGGATCCTGCTCTTCAAACACCCATGTACTTCTTTCTACGAAACCTATCACTTCTCGAAGTTTGTTTCACCCTGGTCATGGTGCCCAAGATGCTGGTAGATCTAGTATCACCAAGGAAAATCATCTCTTTTGTGGGCTGTGGGACACAGATGTACTTCTTCTTCTTCTTTGGTAGCTCGGAATGTTTTCTTCTCTCTATGATGGCTTATGATCGCTTTGTGGCTATCTGTAACCCTCTCCGTTACTCAGTTATAATGAACAGGTCCCTCTGCTTGTGGATGGCCATAGGCTCTTGGATGTCTGGTGTCCCTGTGTCTATGCTACAGACAGCTTGGATGATGGCTCTACCCTTCTGTGGACCAAATGCTGTCGACCATTTTTTTTGTGATGGTCCTCCAGTCTTGAAACTTGTCACTGAGGACACAACCATGTACGAAATGCAAGCTCTTGCTTCCACCCTATTATTTATCATGTTTCCATTTTCCCTTATTTTGGTTTCCTACACCCGTATTATCACGACCATTCTGAGGATGCCCTCAGCTACTGGTCGCCAGAAGGCGTTTTCTACGTGTTCTTCACATCTCATTGTGGTATCCCTCTTCTATGGAACAGCTAGCCTGACCTATTTGCGGCCCAAATCCAACCAGTCTCCTGAGAGCAAGAAGCTAATGTCTTTGTCCTACACAGTCATCACACCTATGTTAAACCCCATCATCTACAGCTTGAGGAACAATGAAGTCAAAGGAGCCGTTAAGAGAGCAGTCACTCGGAAAGTCTTGCAGAAGTTAGACGTGTTTTAAGTTCTGTCATGTAAAGTGTCTCTAAAGAAAGTAGGGGCAGTGGTGTCCACTTGAAAAGATCAAAAGGGAGTGGAAGAGTTGCTCTTATTCCACCAGTAGAAACTTCACACCTTTGGTATTAGTGGGCAAGGAGAAGGAGTATTAACCAGGTAAATGTACAACAGATGCTTTTGAACTTTTGATGAGAACAAGTCTCGAAAAAACCATTGTAAATTGAAAATATCATAAATTGAAAGAATATCTGATACACCCAATCTACTGAACCTCTTAGTTTAGCAGTACAGCACATTATAGAGTATTCCTTGCTCCCTTTCAGGATCATATGGCTGACTGGGAGCTGCAGGTTGCTGAGCAGCCCGGCATCAGAAAAGAGTATTATATATCATATCTCCAGTCTGCTAAAAAGATCAAAATTCAAAATCTGAATCATGATTTCTACTGAATGTATGCTGCTTTCACACCACTGCAAAGTCAAAATAGCATATCAAGTTGGGGAGGATCATCTGTATAAAAAAAAATCTACCTAGCAGGAGTTGTGTTTTTTGGGAGAGAAAGGCAGACTTCCTAGTGTTCTGTTCTGACTCTCTCAAGTCTATTGTTCATGGCCAAACCAGATCTGAGAGGGAGGATGAGAATATTCCTTGATACAGTATGTAAAGATTAGCCTTCTGTGGAATAGCCAGCAGGATGGAAAAGGGTAAGAAAAATTACAAAGGTGAATGTAAATACCTTATACTAACCACTACGTATTCTGCAGCTGATGTTATATAAAGATGAATCTTGTAGCATGTTTTGAGTGACTTTTAAACACTTCATTAAATCTTAAATTTATAGTTGCCAAGAATTCATGATGCAAATTCTTTATATGGGTTGCATGTTAACATTTAAATTATAAGATTATAACCTCTTTAAATTATAACCTCTTTAAAGAGGTTATTTAATATAAATAATATTAGTATTGGGTGACGTGATTCTCGACTTTTGATCATTGGCTAAATCAGTCATTAATTATTTGGTAGTCAGCTGATCTTATAATTTAAATGACAAACATTTACATAAAAGCATAGTAAAGCAAAAGAGATAATAACAGCAAACATGATTTGTTCAGGCACAGTTTTTAACATGCACCCTTGAAATAAGTCAAGAGATAGATCCTATTATATCTTTTATTTTTCAGAAAAGACAAATTAGCATTAGAAAATGTGTGTATGGTGGCGCATGCATGTATTCCCATTCGCTCTGAAGGCTGAGGCTGGAGGATCGTGAGTTCAAACCCAGCCTCAGCAAAGGGAAGGTGATAAGCAATTCTGTGAGACCCTGTTTCTAAATTTAAAAAAATACAAAATAGAGCTGGGGATGTGGCTTAGTGGTTGTGTGCCCCTGAGTTCAATCCTCAGTACCAAAAATAAATAAATTAATTAATAAAATAAAAAATTTAGTCGCATTTTCATCATGACAAAATCATTACCAACATGAGAACTTGACTTTGAAAGTAACAGCAAAGATAAAAATTCATATTGAGTCAAATTTAATTTTCAAAAATCTCATATTTCAAGTAGTATAATCATGTTTGAATATACAACTTGGGCATAATGATATCTCTTCTTCTGTGTCATTATTAACCAATGCTTCTATTAATTGTATGACTTTTTCTTTAATTAGTAATCACCCTCCATAATTCTTTGTCAATTTTCCAGAAAATGTAAGTCACTAAAAATTTGTAACTTTTGCTATTTTAGATTGATTGTGATATGGCAAGGTACATATTTATTGAGTATAATGGAAATTTGAGGTAGGAACTACATGTTCCTTTATATCTTCTTTAACTGTCTTTTAGTTTTTAAAGCGTAATACAAATATTCTTAAATGAATGCTAAGTTTAATGACCATTTGGGAGGACTCTATCACAATGCTTTTCTACCAGCTGGATGGGGCTCATGAGAAACAGGTGAGACTGTAAAAATCAATTTACTAGTGTATTTGTACATGGTTATAAACTAGCACAGTAAAACATAGAGTAAGTAGTATGTGAGAAGACCTTATGAGTGTACCTGACATATAGCAAATACTAGCTAAATGTTTGATGTTATTCTTACAGTAATAAAGAAAACACATAGTAGATATTCCATATTAAAATGTTACATTTTAGTTATACATACAATACTGATGGAAAAATAAAATTAATTTATTCCTGTTAGATGCAAGCAAAAAATATTCATAAATCATGCACCTATTGAATCTCCTGTGTAATTTAAACTCTGAGGCTTTTAACAGAAAATTGGTAGCATAATTATGTTTCAACTAGTTTTATTAAAATTGAATTATAAAATCACAGAACCACAAAGTCTTTATGGGACTCACTTTTTAGGTTCAAATTATTTGATTTTTTTCTTGAAAGTTCTAGCAGCTTATTAATAGTATTGTTACACTATGTCCAGAGAGATGATTGAAAAGATTTATTCATTAAATTATTTTCCTAAATAAGTGGCATCTAATTTACATTTTTATTACTAACAGAAACTTTAGAGTTTTCCTTAGAGCAGATAATTTCTTCATTGTTTTTATAATAATACTATTGACTTTTTGCTTACAGTAAGAAAACAAATAAACCAAAACAAAACAAAACAATCCCAAAAAACACTTTATAAGGTACTTGAAAATTCCATAAGCCACTTTCAAATGTATGCTTTCATAATATTAAATAATATTATTTAATATTAATTTACAAGCAATTCTGAAAATGTTTCCTTGAAGCTTCCTTGAGTGTCAAATGAGACTTTCAAAGGCCAAACCTGGCACAGCTAAGATAAAAGTTGGTTAGAAGATCAATTTGATTACACAGTATCCAATCCTGCTGAAGTAAGAGGAAACATTTGTTCATAATTTCAATACATTAAAAAATTCCATCTTTAATTTATTTCACTGGCACTCAAGTCACATTAGTGAATATAATCTGATATGTAGCTTTACTTTATGCTTGTACTTTAACAGACACTAAATAAAACTGTCCTAATGGAGCTCTAAACTTGGAGACAAAGTCTAAGTACAAGTAAAATAATAAAATGATGTAATTACAGTGATAAAGCAAAATTCTTCAGTGCTAAAATAAAGGCTGCAAAAACACAAAGATATACACACTTATAAACTTTATAAATGAATCCTGACGGTTTTGTGGATTTTTCAGATAATGAAGTAAATAGAAAGTTACATAAAATAGGGTTATAATAGGATTTCACTGTGGGATGAACCCACACACTTGGTAGTTGAAGATTCATAAATTTGAATTTAGAACCAATCAGTACCAGTATGATCATAAGATATTTTTTTTTATTCTCCATGAGTGTGAACTCATGTTAGTTCTCTTCATGCTGTGACAGTTCAGTATATTCAGCAAGGAGTGGGCAGTGACCACATGGGGCTATTTAGCCTCTGATCTCCTATTTTATGAGCATTAGTGGAAGGCAGAGACATTTCCCACAGAGAAGATGTGAAGGCCTGATATGTATTTTACCAGATTTCTTACAGAAAATTTTTGGGTATGTCACCTAAACTCAACAATCATATTCTTGCATAAGGATGCAGGGAAATGAGGCAGTAGAGATTCATGTGATGCCAATATTTCCCAGAGTCCAGAAGCAATGAAGAAATCCCTGCTATGGTGCTCCTCAATGCCCAGTGCTGGAAAGGCAAACCTAAGCTGTGGCCAAAGCAGTGCTGCTTATAGCAATTCTGAAGTGTGGTTTTGGACTTTGCATGTGGTTCTGGTTTTACCAATTCTTCTATTTCTCTCCCCATTTTATGTGTGCTATCAGTATTTTCCAGCATTTCTTTCCTGTGTTAAGTCAGCAAGATGCAATTTCAGATTTTTGACAATGAAGAATCCTGATGGATACAAAACTGCACATGGAGAAATACATATTACTTGTAAGTTCAAAATGGCTCACACAGAAGAAGTCTTCCAGAAGGTACAATATGAGTCTAAAGGCATAAATAATTTACATGTAGACACACACACATACATGACATCAGTATGTAAAGACAGGACTCCATCATGAATCATACATGACTACTTTTGTGTGTGTGTGTGTGTGTGTGTGTGTGTGTTTTGGCAGCATCTGAAGAGAGAACAGAAACAATTTTTCAAAGGGTCTTTGAATCTGGGCCTAAATGCTATGATGGTATTTTTAATTTCAGAGAAGTTGGATTTGTTCTCTTTATATACAACAAGGGCAAATTTGTGGAAAATGGTTGATAGAGGAAAAAAATACTTAATTTTCAGAGTGAGAAAACTCAGATATATTTCTGGTTATTTCATTCATTTCTTATTAATCATGGCCAAGATGGACACTATTTGGGAATCTCTTTGATCATATGTAAATGAAAAAATTCTAAAACTATAAGATACTAAATTTTGACAACAACAACTAATAACATATGTATTATTAATGGCAGAGGAGTTGGGAGGTGGGTTGGGAGTATTCATGGCAAATTTGCAAAAGGAGTTTAGCTGAGAAAGAAGCATTCCTTCTGTGTTAAATTCAATGACTGATGACTGTAAATAACGAGAGATATTTGGAGACAGACACACAGAGAAGATAGGCAAGTGAAGGTGAAAGAAAGCAGAAACTGTAGAGATACAACTGTAAACCACAGACACCAAGGATTATCAGTCACCTCCAGAAGACTGGAAAGAGGGATGGGACATTTTATCTTGAGTCTCCTGAAGAATCTGATCTCTGATGACATTTTCATTCCAGACTCCTAGTTTTCTAAATGTGAAGAATAAATTTCTGTTTTGTTTTGTTTTTTTTCCCCCTCTGTGTGTTTGTGGGGAGGAGAGGAGGTTAATGAGGATGGAACCCAGGAACTCTGGCTAGGCAAACACTCTACCATTGAGCTGCATCTTCAGATCAAATTTCTGCTGTTTAAAGCCTCCTGATTAGATGATTAGATGATTCTTCATGAGCTGTGTGGTAGATGGATAGAAAAATGGCTGTACCTTTTGCCGTGTGTCTTGGCTGGTCTTCCCATCAGGATGGTATCTATTTCCCCTTCCCTTTAAATGTGACTTGCTTTCACAAAAATAATAGAACAGGGGCTGGGGTTGTAGATTGCCTGTCTAGCATGTGTGAGGCACTGGGTTCGATACTCAACACCACATAAACAAACAAATAAATAAATAAGTTATAATTTTTTTAAAAAAAATTAATGGGACAGGAGAAATGTTGCACCATCCACAGTGTAAAAATCAAGAAACTATGCATGTACCTGTTCTCTCTCTGGAACCCACATAATTTTCACCAGAACAAAGAATATCTTGCTGGAGACAACCCTCTTGAAGCTGAGCTGATTCATCTCAATGGAGCTTTTCTAGACTAGCTTACAGCCAATAGTTCTCCCCAAATGTGGGAGAACCCCATCCAGATGAGTAGAATTGCCTAGCTGACCCCTAAATCAGGAGCAATGATAAATTAACATTCTTTACACCTTAAGGTTAGGGAAGACTTATTTTGTAGAAATGGCTAAGTGGTAAAAGATATTTAGTCTACTCTAGATAATGAAGTTATCAGTCACATCTGTCAGACTCATCCTTGAATCCTTGATAGAAATTGTTCCTACTATGAAAGATCCTATAGAGAAGATAGAGCAGCTCTGGTATTTGTCTTTCTTTCTTTTTTTTTTCCCTGTGTAAAACAAATAAGACCTTAATTTATTATCAGTTCTAATAATTTTCACTTAAATTTAAATATTTTAAAATTTCTTTTCTATAAGATTTATGTAAGCTGTCTCTTGTGTCAATTTTCAACCACTGCCATGCACGTTTTCCTAGTTACTCTGAGCACTAAAGAGTCTATCAGAGCTTTAACTAGTCTCAGTTAAAGAATCATTTTAAGGCATCATGTTCTGAGAAGAGGCTCCCTCTGAAAAATTCAAATGATGGTTCTATACTGTCTTGAGGTTCAGGCTTGTAAAATTTTCACTGGCTACTTAAAGTGCAATGTGATTGTTATTTTTAATATTATTTTTAATTTTAATGTTTTGATTGACAAAAATTGGGTATACTTATTGTGTACAATACTTATCTTTAAATAAATATACAATGTAGAATGGTTAAATTGAATCAATTAAAATATGAATTACTTCATGTATTTGTCATTTTTTGTGTGAAAACACTTAAAATTTAATCTCTTAGTAATTTCCAAACATACAAGGTATTGCTATTAACTACAGTCACCATATTATACAATAGATCTCCTGTTCTTATTTCTCCTGACTAAAATTTGGGATACTGTTTAAATTGAAATCTCCCTGCTTTCATCTGTTTCTCTGAGTTTTTTTTAAATAGTTGTTTTAGTCATAGATGAACATGATAACTTTATTTTTATTTATTTATTTTTATGTGGTGCTGAGGATTGAACTCAATGCCTCACATGTGAGGGGCAAGTGCTCTACCACTGAGCCCCAACCCCAGCCCCTGTCTCTCTGAATTTTAATCCCATATGCATGTTTCTGATCTTTTTCTACCTTTTATTTTGAATATAAAATTCTCTTGCATATCAATTTAGGTTTCTACTTCCCTTCTAAATCCCAGTGTTGCATTGATCTTAGTGATTCACTGGCTTTGTAACCACTTCAAAGAAAGAAAGAACTGCATATACATTTCAGAGAATGAGAACATGGTGGAGTCAGTCACGGATTGCAGGCTTCTGTATGTGGACTTAGGGGATGAAAGTTGGAAAGATTTTGTGATGAGGTTCAGAATTCTACAGCATTTTACATTGACTGGAAATTCATTTCTCCAAGGGAAGTGGAAATAAATCAGAATATACAACTAGTTTGTTTCTTTTAGTCTCCCTCCCATGTTTACAGGTATCGTCACTGTCCCAGGCTAAGCTGTGTAAGGATAACATGCATGATACTATTATTGACTCAAAGCTTCAACTGCAGATACTCTTTAAGGAGTTTTTAAAATTACTATACCATTTCTTTTATGTTAGAGCTACTTATTTCCTTGATAATGTCTAGTAAAGTTTCATTCTTATCCTGCAAAGTACTTTAATGGTAGGTGTTTTAGTTATTGCCTAATTGTTTTTTAAAAAATTCTAAAAACATTAAAAAGCACTATTTTGAGATATATTTTAATGTAAGTTATTGACTTCCCATCTTTTAACTTTTCTATTTTTACATAATTACAATTATATACATTTTCTATTTTTACATAATTACATATTTCTATTTTTACATAATTACATATAATTACAAAATCCAGTCAAATGAGAGAATGCTATGGATAATTTTAAATATCCTTTGCCAATTTTCCCTAAGTGTTAACATTTTATCAGAGTCTTTCCTATTTCTCTTTCTCTTGAAACATTTTACAATATGATAGAGATACTATGAAATTCCTAAAAATAAGTTTATTTTCACAGAAACATCCTCATACATACCACATTAGATCCTAAAAATCCAAAAACTAACCAGGAGGCAACTCTATTACCTCACCTTTGGGCCAGAATCAAGTTTCGCCAACTTTCCCAATGATGTCATTGTTTTGGCCCAGGGTCCAATCCAGGATTATCTGTTGTATTCAGTTACATGGTCTCTGTAGTCTCCAGCCTACAATGGCTCCTCAGTCTTTTTGTGCCTTTCCTGACCTTGCCACTTTGGGAAAGTTCAGCAGTTGTTTCTAGAATGTCAGAAAGTCCTTGTGTTTGGTTTGTCAGATGAGTCTCTATGATTAGAATCTCTTTATGCAATTTTTTAAAAAATATTTTATTTTATTTTAATGTTTAATAGTTATTTTTATTGATTTATTTTATTTATACATGAATAAATAGAATCCATTTTGATGTAATTATACAAGTCTGGAATATATCCTGTTCTAATTCAGATCCTCATACCTCTCTTTCCTCTTCCCTCTCCTTTTAACACCTCCCTTCTATTGATTTTTCTGCCACTTTTTAAAAAATTAACTTCTTATGGCTGTGCATAATGGTGAGATTCACTGTAGTATACTCATATATACGTAGATAGGAAAGTTATGTCAGATAATTACCACAGAACTAATGGTACATCCTTAATAATATACATGATATAATATTAATAATAGGTATGATTTAAAAAAGAAAATATGAATAGCCTAATATAATGTATATGACAATCTTATATACTCCAACTCTGACATCTAAATGACAAATTTTTATAAAATTAGAAATTATTGAATAATATCTGCCATAAATATAGAATAAAAATCTAAAATATGTCAATTTTAGAAATATGGAAAATTTTAAAAATGTCATAAGTTAGTATTTACTCAAGGAATGATGTCAATTTAACATTTTTTAAAAATAATAAAATTTTAATTCTGTGTCTAAACATCATAATACATATAGAGAAAGCATTAGCCAAAACAAAAATCAACATTCATTAAATATTAGAACAAAGGCAAACTAGAAATGGAAAACAAGTCATCTTAAAACAAAACAAAATTACATCTCAAGTCATCCTTATTGGTGAAATATTGAACACTTTCTCCTTAATATTAAAGTTAGGTGATGGCTTTCTCACTCTACTTAATTTCTTGTTGGAGATATTATCTAGGGCAGTAATACATAAAAATAAAAGCTGAAAAAACTGAAAATGAAGACAAAATTGTCTTAAATATTAGTCTGATTGTTTATGCAGAAATTACAAGATTTCTAAACACTATGATACAATAATCAATATAAAGGAAATTAGATTATAGTTTCCTTTTAATGGTAGTTATATGTAATCCCTGGTTTTTGTAAACCTTAGTTTCTGCACAACAATGGAAACAAGAGATTGGAGAGTCAATTAACAGGTTGGGAGAAAACATTTGCAAGTGATTTTTTTTGTGTGTGTGTGTGTGGTGCTGGGGATTGAACCCATGGCCTTGTGCATGTGAGGCAAGCACTCTATCAGTATCAAACTGAGCTATATCCACAGCCCAAAGTGATTCTTTTTATAATATGACCAAAATATATAAAGAACTCAACCCACAAGCAAGAAAACAACCCAATTTAAAAATGAGCAAAGGACCTTCTTTTCTCAAAAGAAGATTAGAATGGCTAACAGATATATGAAAAAGAAATGTTCATCATCAATACTAATTAGGGAAATGTAAATTTAAACCATCATGAAATATTATCTCATATCTATCAGAATTCTGTTATTAAAAGATGAAAGATAACAAGTCTTGGTATGTGGCGTGTGGAGCTTCAATTAAGAAGGAAAAATCAAATAGCAGAAGTTCTGGGAAACATATTCAAGAAAAAAAAATAAATGAAGCTAGAATGGCTATCTTAACACCAATTAAGTGGATTTCAGAGCCAAAAACGTTATTAGGAAAAGGAGAGTCATTTAATAATTACAAAGAGGTCAGTTCATTGCGAGGATTTCCTAAAAGTTTAAAGCACCTAATAACAAAATTTTAAGGCATGTTAAATAAAAACTGAAAGACTCAAACGAAGAAAAAATAAATAGATCCACAATTATAGGCAGATATCACAGTCCTCACCCTTCTCTCATTAATAGATAGAATAATTAGGAAATTATAAAGATAGGGAAGATCTGAACACTGTCAGTCAAACTTGACTGACTGACATTTGTAGGGAATTCCCTCTAGGTACAACTAGTTCAAGAAGAAATATATGAACTGAACAGTCACATATGAGATTACATTACTAGTTAAAACTCCTATTGTAACACTCCTGTTGTTAAAACTCCCAACTCCTATTGTGAGTACATGGCCCACAAATTAGGGGGCAGGAGACAGGAAGCAAGCTTTCCTTTATTCTGCAGCAAAGTCAAGATCAGACATGGGAGGGCTCATTTTCTGGGTATGAGATGACCCTTGGCTTCCAGAAGGAGTCTGGGTTTTATAGTTTACAATGAGGGTGTATTAATCATTGGAGACAGGAGACAAGCAGTTTGGACAGTCAGGGACCTAGTTGTGCAGGTTAAAATTTTAACTCAGAAAGGCAGTTGTAAAAAGTTTGAAACTCCTTGTCACTGGGAAAAGCTCACAACTCAATGTTCAGTGCTTATCCTTCCTTCTTCTAGGACCCACTGTACCTAGAACTTCACTATTTGTTTTTCCCTCAGTAATTCATCTACAATTGCAAAGGGTAAAAGTCCAGGGCCTAGTGTTTCAGTATTCACCTCCTCCCTTCAGGAACCATTGTGTTTGAAGAAGTTGAAGGAATGTTCCGTTTTGGTTGAGATGTTGGGGATGAACCTGGGAAGGGATGAAAGTTTGCTTTTTCCCTCAGGAACCATTGTTACTGGGAAAGGATGTAGTGGGAGAGGCTTAATGCTTGGCTAATTTCTCCTCCCTCCTCCTGAGTCACACTGTCTCTCTGTTTTTCCTGGGGAGCTGTCTTGTAGAAATATTATTTTCCATAACCCTTTACTTATCCTACATGACTTCACTGGTGAATGCTACTATCTATTTAAAGAAGAAAAAATATCAAGTTAAAATTTGCAAACTCATTCTATGATAACTGTTATTCTTACAGTAAAAGGATGAGAAAACATTAGTAGAAAAGAAAACTAGAATGAAACATTCCTCATAAGCAGAAGTGCAAAATATATTAAGCACATAAAATTTAACAATATATAAAGGGAGGAATGTATTATCAAATAGGTTCTCCTAAAATTGTAAATTTTATTAAATATTGGAAATTTAATAATGTGATTCATCATATTAACAGAACAACAAAGAAAACTTCATGCTCATCTTAGTAGATCCAAAAACCACTGAAAGAAATCATCTGTTTTCTTAAATCTCTCAGCAGAATACAAAGAAAAATTCTTCAAACTTTGATAAACAACCCAGTACAAAAACACAAAACTAAAACAAAAATCAGAAAACCTATTGCCATCACCATACTTAATGGTGAAGTATGTAAGATTTTCTCCTTAAAATTTAAAACAAGGCAATGATATCTAACAGCTTCTCAGTTTAGCACTCTTAAGATATTCTGCAAAAAGTAAAAAAAGAAAAATGTTTCTTTTAAATATCCAGTTTTGAAAAAAAGAAGTTGCTGAGAGCCATAGCCAAGTAAGAATGACGCATGGCATTTTTGGTTGAAAAGTGACCCTGCTCAGGGATTAGGGTGGATCCTGCTGGAATAGGGCAGCTCCAGGTTTAGGGTGGATCCTGCTGGGAATAGGGCATATCCTGCTGCCTCAGGCACCAGCTCCTTGAGTTCCCGTTGAGTTCTCGGGGTTCTGAGAGAATTGGCGGGGTTCTGAGAGAATTGGCGCGGAGCAGGAGAGGCAGGGTGTTCACGGGAAGTGTGTGTACAGTGCTGGTGAGAGTTCCGGAATAAAGAGTTGCTGTTGGAATCTACAAGGCTTCTGTGGTGGCTCAGTTATTTTGTGCCCAGCCAGACTGGGGCATTTGGCGGCATTTGGCCTGTGCGGGGAACGTCTGAAGCTTAGAGGTAAGTGAAATAATAACAAATTAGAAAAGTTGTATGCTAAAAAGTCAACATAAAATAATCAATTATGTTACTATATAAATTGTGCTGCTTTTAAAGCACATTAATGAAGTAAAATTATAAAATTAACAGCTGCAATAATGAAAAAAGGTGAAATACTTATGAATATATTTCACAAAATAGTTTCAACAACCATACACAAAAAATAAATAAAAGAAACAAATGCTGAAGGAAATTAAAGACGGAGGAGATTTCTGCCTATAATAAATGTTGGTGAGGATGTGGAGACCATGGAACTCTCATACAGAACTGTAGTGAATATTTAATGATATCACCACCTCAGAAAATAGTTTGGTAGTGTCTAAAAATACACTTATTCTACTCTATGGCCCAGACATTCCACTATTAGGTATTTGCCTAAGAGAAATGAATGTGTCTGTGTACCAAGAGACGTGTAAAAAGTATTAATATTACTTGCAATAGCTCCAAACTGGAAATGACTTTTTCCCCCTAAAAAAACTATTTGTTATGTTTGCATGTGTACCACATGATTTGATTAGAACTATTAGTCATAATAAGTTTTCAAGCAGAAATTACAAATTTCTTTTAATGTGTACTCTTATAGTGAAATAGTGAAGTCTATTTCTTTAACTGAGAACTAGGAGATCGTTTCAGATTAATATATTTGAAATTCTTGATAGAAATCAGATATTTATTTGGAGTTTATTCAAACTGTGCAAGTGTTTTTGGGTTTCCCTGAGAAATGAAACAGTTCTGTTAAAGACTTTTGATCCATTAAAAAAGGCTAATGCCAACATGACCTGCTGGAATAGTTGAAACCCAGAGACAATATATACAGTACAATTCAGGAAACATTAGATTCACTTAATATATATTCATAGCACTCCAAATATACATTTTAAAGTCCTAGAATGTAGCATTAAACAAAAGTAGAGCTTACAATTTAGTGAATATGGTAGACAATAAACACATAAAAGGATAAATAATTAAGGAAAGATGTGAACAAAAATATGTACTTTGTATAAAAATTAAGCAAGTTCAAGTATTAGTGAAGTAGCAGTGGCTGCCTTGAAAAGTATGGCTAGGAAAGCTGCTCCTGAGGCTTGCACAATCCTGACCTAAAGGACATGAGACACTTTAGTCATGTGCTGTCTGTGTAAAAGACATCCCAGAAAGAACAATGTGAAGACAAGAACCTCAGACAAGTTAAACTGAGCAAGAGTTTATAGAGCAGAAAAAAAAGTTGTGAACTGGGAAGCACTCAGTGCTGCAAGAGCATTTCAGAATGCAGCATCCTGCAGTGTGTGCAAGCTATATTTATAGTCAAGGAAATGGAAGTGAAATGCACCCTGATTGGCTGAAGTCCAGTGTTTGCCCTATTTAGACATGTGTTGGCAGCCTTCAGTCCATGATTGGATGAGACTCTGACAAGTTTTAAGTGCATACTGTAAAGTTAGGTTGAAGTGTGTTTATACATTAAGGTACAGTTCACTATGTATGGAGGCAACTTTAGGCCAAACTTTATTCAGTTTAACAGCAATTAACTTTGAATTGGCAATGAGCTTGGGTGACTAAGGAATAGGAAGATTAAGAAGTTTCATAGAGTATAATAACAAAAATAGCCAGACTGGTAAATTTTAAGTAGAAATAGTAAGCAAGGGTCAGGAGAAGATACAGTCTGGTTGTAAGTCACAATTTAGGATTGCCTTCTTCTTATTTCTAACTTGACTTATGCTTGCTGAGTCAGAAAGATATTTCTTGGACATTCTGAAGCAAATTATGACTTTTGCCTTTTTTTATTCCTATTTCCTGAGCATTATAAAGAAAATAAAAAAGAAACTTTTTTAGCAGTTTATTATTTGGAGAACACCCTACAGAATATCCATATACTTCTCACTGTACTTCCCTCATGATATAATAACATAATAATATGATCGTCAAAACAAGAAACTATGTTGTAAAATGCTATTGATTAAAGTTCTTATTTCAATTTCACTATTTGTACCACTAATGTCCATTTTTCTCTTCCACGATTCATATTACATTAAGTTGTTTTTTCCCCTCCTTACTCTTCTCCAATATGTTCTTCAGTATTGTATTTTATGAGTTTGACATTTTTGAAGACTACTGATCATATATTTTGTAGAAAGTTTGTTGGCTTGATTTGGTCTCAAGTTTTTACAAGACTGGAATGATGTTATGCATTTGCCATAATTACTATAGAAATATTCTGTTTGCATCACACCAGTAGGTTCATGATGACAATATATCTATTATTGATTATTTGAAAATTGTGAGCACTTGGTTAGGGTGATGTCTGACAGTTTTCCACATTACAAACTATTTATAGTTGCCAATATTTGGGGGAGAAAGTTTGAGGGAATGTAAATCTTGTTCTTCAAATTTATGTTAACAAATTTTAGATTTTATATGCAATAATTTTAATGCAATGTTTGCCTCAGAGTTGTTTTCTTTTTTCTTCTTTCCTTCTAATTCCCTAATTGATATTTCACTATAAGAAACTGTCCTTTTGCCATTGTTTCTTTAATTACTCAAGAAGAATCAATGCAGGCATATTTATTTTATTGTATGAATTATAATTTGATACTATAATTATGAATCTTGATGCTCAAATGGGTCTCACTTTGGATAGTATTAGTTCTTTAAAGTTGGTTGCTGTGTTTTATTGCTGTTTATGTGGCTTTGAGAAACTCTGTCATTCTAAATCACTAAAAGAAGTTGCAGTACCACTTTGTATTTTGCTTCTACAGCATTGGAAACCACCAGTTCTCCATGAAACTATACAAGAGCTTACAACTGGAAGTAAAGTTTTATATATTTGAAACACTGATGGAAATAATAAATTCCTAATAATATAACTACTAGGTTTTTAAGAAAGCAACTTGTTGAGTTGGCTTGTGTTTTTATGATTTTTTTAAAATTTTTCTTATAAAAAATATTTGACAATTCCTTACATTACCACCACCATACAGTAACTGTTAGGGAAATTTGTTTCTGAAGTGCTCACATATACTTTTTAATATGGAAATTAAAACTTTCAAAGCTAACTTCATATTTATCTCACTTTCATGTAAATAGCTTGCTTAGATTTTTACTTGATGGCCCAGGGACCATTTCCCAATGGGTGCTAAACCTGTATATGCACCAGTTCAACCACAAAAGGACCTCATTTGGAACCAAACAGAACTAGTTCATCTGACTGAGGTAGGAGAGGGTCCACAGTGGCCTCATTTAACTAGTAATTCATATTTTTTAACTGTTTTATCAACTTTAAAAATCTTAATCAACATAACTGCACATACATTCTTTTAAAAAAATTTTTAATTGATTTGTAGAAATATAAATAAAATCCAGTGCAAAATTTTTATTGTATATATGTATTTTGTTGTTGTTCTTATTGATTTTATTTTTTTAAATACACGACAGTGGAATGCATTACAATTCTTATTACACATATAGAGCACAATTTTTCATATTTTTGTATACAAAGTATGTTTACAGGCAATTCGTGTCTTTATACATGTACTTTTTGCATTACAATTCTTATTATACATATATACCACAATTTTTCATATCTCTGCTTGTATATAAAGTAAGTTGACACCCAGTTCCTGTCTTCATACATGTACTTTGGATAATGATGTCTACCACATTCCACCATCCTTGCTAATCCCCACCTCCTCTCTTTCCCTCCCTATCTAGAATTCATCTATTTCTACAATGTTCCCCTCCCTACCCCACTATGAGCCAGCCTCCTTATATCAGAGAAAACATTCAGCATTTGTTTTGGGGGGGTGGCTAACTTCACTTAGTATTATATTCTCCAACCCCATCCATTTACCTTGAAATGCCATGATTTTATTATCTTTTATTGCTGAGTAAAATTCCATTGTATGCATGTATTTTAGACAGGAAATGTTGCACCATACTCACACAATTAGAGAGAAAGAAGTAAAATCAAATTACATTTTTCCTGCCTTTCATTAATTTCATTCTTATTTGACAATTATGTTTTATTAAGTCTTTCTCCTAAATTTAACCTAGAGCAATGTTTCACAAACTGAAAGGTAATTCTTAGGTATTTAAGGTCCATTATAGAAGGAGACAAAAACTAAACATGAGAGTTATGATTTCACCTTGAGATAAATTATTCACAATAAATTTTGTCCTGAAAAGTTTGGGAAATGTCTTCCATGTCCATTTAACCATGAAGAAAGTTTATCTTTTTTAAAAAGTCAGTGTCCTAGCAGTAGAGCTTTGGAAGTCAATTATTTTTTGTCAAATAAACTCAATTAGATAATTTTTATTATTTGATTACATATATAATATATCACTATACATACAACCATATATTATTGCATATATATAACTTATCTTTATTGTGAAGGACTATTATTCCTTAATATGCTAAAATAATGCTTAATATAAATTTTACTTATGTAAATTTTTTGTTGATTTTTAATTGAATATATTAAGATCACTTATCAATATAAAATGTTGTTTTGCTCTCATTTTTGATCCTTCATTCATTCATTCAGTAAACTGAAGAATCATTTATAAGGTTGTTCTATCAAAAATTATTTAAACAAGAAAAATTTCACAATAATAATATTATTTAGTGAATTAAATTTCTTGATTTCTTTCTAAGTCAGAGTTTTAAATTGCAACTAATATTTAGGGTCTCAAACAAAACAAAAAAATGGATTTCAAATTACATGTGACACTAGATATTTTATGTAGAAGCAAAAAATATTATTACCAATTGATTAAGTCTCCAAGATTTACTTGACTGAGTTTTGAGAATACTATAATTAATAAACTATTTGTCATAGTGTGAGTTGATTTAATAATTCTCAAAATATAAAACTTTTCTTAAAATTCATTATCTCTACATAATTTTTAATTTTCCTCTTATGCTATACTCACTATAAAGTATATGAGATAACATATTAAAACATAAATATCCTGATTTCAGTTAACAGTTAAATTTATATTGTTGGTATAGTAATTTGTATTATTTATTAATGTAACAATTTACATTTTTATTATATAACTTTCCATTTTTGTTTGTGTATTATAATTCTACATAATAGCAGGATTTGTTAACTGCATAGCATATGTTAGCTTTTAAAAATATTAATATATTTGGTTCTTACCACTAACTTGTGACTTTCTAATAAAAATGATTATTCTCTATAAAAATGAAAATTGCTCATGTTGTGGGCTGGGGTTGTAGCTTAGTGGCAGAGTGCTTGCTTAGCATGCACAAGGCACTGGGTTTGATCCTTAGCACCACATACAAATAAATAAAATAAAGGTAATGTGTTCATATACAACTGAAAAATATTTTTTAAAAACTGGTCATGTTGTAATATTAGCGATATTGAAAATTTCAAGATATATTCCTACTAGGCTGTAAGTTTTCCTAATTTGACAAAAACTGCCTTTTTATTCACATTAAATAGTAAAATAGGTAAATGTGTTAATTTGTTGTTATTTCAGGTATAATTCATTTTCAAAATTAAGTGTAAAAAATCAGATTTTAAAAATCTTTTAAATGTTTGTGGAGTTTTTTCCTTCATAAAGATAAAATGTGTGGCTATTGTTCACCTATTACATATTATACTATGAGATGACAATAATATATGTAGTGAACCAATTGTTAAATGCAAAGAAACTTTGTAATTTTTTCACAAGAAGAAACATTCTCTTATTAATATCTTTTCATGGCGAGTAATGGAAAATATTAAAAAGAAAATTCTGAAGAATTGCAGATATGAACTTAGGTGGGGTTTTTTGAATAAAAGCTGTATACCATTCAACAAAATAGGGTTATGTACTTAAAGAGAAGTCAAACTATATTTTGCAATAAAAATTTGACTGAATCTGTACAACTTTCTGGTCCTTAAAAAAGATAGAATGCAATAGAAGCCTATTTTTGTGGGTGATTTATTTATTTTAAGGTCAAACTTGTGAGTATGTACATTTAAAATAACTAGAAAATAATTTGACTTTATGACCCAGTGTAAGGTGGTGGTACATGTTGATAAAGAAAATGAAGAAACAATTATTATTATTGGATTTGTTATAGAAAATTATATGGAGAACTGAACTTGAATTGACTTTTTAAGGAAAAAATTTAAATTTTTAAAAATTTATTTAAATTTTCTCTTTTATTGAGAAAATTTACTTAAATTTTCACTTTTATTTAAAAAATTTACTTAAATTTTCTCTTTTATTGAGGATTAATTAATTCATATATTACATTAAATATCATAAGTACTAAATATTATATTAAGAATTAGCATAAAACTCTATGGATCCTTTGAACTTCAGTAGGCCTGCAATTATTGTTATTCAAAACAACAAAGTGTAAATAAGCAAAACATGCAAAACAATAAAAAATTTTAATAAAAATTCAACCAAGTTAAATTTTATTTGTATTATTTCATAGCTTGGTTTATGCTTACTTGGATAATTAATCAATTTAGTCTAATTGAAAAAGATTCTCAAAACTTTCTTTAAATTTGTTTTAGACATGTCTGTGCTCATGTGGTAAGAGCCAATAACTTAGGAAAATCAGAATACAAAAAAAAAGAGAAGGAAAATATAAACAAGAAATAACATGGCAAAAAATGAACATTGATACAATGTATAAGAAATAATTGAGACTGTCTCTAAGAAGCAGGACTTTTGTTGTTCAATAGTAAAATAGGTAAATATGTTAATTTATTGTTATTTCAGGTATCATTCATTTTCAAAATTAAGTGTAAAAAATCAGATTTTAAAAATCTTTTAAATGTTTTGTGGCTTGATTTTATATTTCAATAAAAAATTGGAACTTTTAGTTTTATTTCAGTCTCTGACATTTTTGGTATTCTCCACCTTGACTTGCCTGAAGTTAACAATGGAAAACCAAACTTCAGTGATAGAATTCATTCTTCTTGGATTGACTAATGATGTCAAGCTTCAGGTGGCACTTTTCCTCTTTCTACTACTAACTTACATCTTTAGTGTTGTGGGAAACTTGACCATCATCATTCTGACCCTGCTGGATTCTCGCCTACAGTGTCCTATGTATTTCTTCCTCCGAAATTTTGCACTTTTGGAAATATCTTTCACTTCTGTCTTTGTTCCAAAAATGCTAGTCAATATTGGAACAGGAGATAAGACTATCTCCTTTGCTGGTTGCTTCACTCAGTACTTTTTTGCAATCCTCCTGGGAGCTACTGAATTTTACCTTTTAGCAGCCATGTCCTATGATCGCTATGTTGCCATTTGCAGACCCCTGCATTACACAGCCTTAATGAGCAGGAGACTTTGCATTGGACTCGTGTTCTGTTCCTGGTGCTCTGGTTTTGTAGTTGTCATTGTGCCACATATGATGACTCTCCAGCTGCCATTCTGTGCATCTAACATCATCAATCATTATTGCTGTGACTACACTGTGTTGTTGCACTTATCCTGTTCAGACACATATTTCATAGAAGTGATTCAGCTTGTCCTTGCTGCGGTCACCCTCATCTTCACCTTGGTGCTGGTGATTCTTTCCTACACATACATTATCAGGACCATTTTGCGATTCCCTTCTGTTCACCAGAGAAAAAAAGCCTTTTCTACCTGTTCCTCTCACATGATTGTGGTCTTGCTTTCCTATGGAAGCTGCATTTTTATGTATATAAATCCTGTTAAAGATGCAGCAACTTTTAATAAGAGAGTGGCTGTTCTAAATACGTCCATTGCCCCTCTATTGAACCCATTCATCTATACTCTAAGGAACAAGCAAGTGAAAATAGCCTTCCAAGATATGGTAAGTAAGATAATTTTTTCAAAAAAGTGAAACTGTCTTAGGCTTATTATTACTAAGCATGTAGAAGACCACAGTTGTACACAGTTGTAGCTTAAATATATTTACTACATTATGTAATTCATATTTCCATTTGTACACTGAAACCATACAATTATTTATTTAATGAAACCAAAATTTTAATTTAATGTTCTTAAATAAATCTAGATATGTGTGTATGTGTGTGTTACCTCTTAGCATTTCATTGCTATTTTTCTTTATTTAGACCTCACTTTTAATGCACAAGCTTGGAATAAGGTCAGAATTGAGAATATGACTTTTAGTAATTTGTTTTTTAAAACATGGATGCATTGACATTGGGTCTTTGATCTCTGTGTCTGTAACTTAATAAACTTCACAAGCTAAGGACATTTACTTTAACTTATAAATAATAGCATAATATTTTGGTGAATTCACACCAAGGTTATTTTCAAATTCAAATTTAAATTTAGTCTTTTTGCAAAATCACGTAATGCATAGTCAATGTTTGATATAAGAAAGTTATGAAAAAACAGAATAATTATGCGTTTGTTTTAATATTGATGGGAAAATAGTACATGGTGATTCATACACAGATGGTATGATTGCTTTAAAATTAGTCTATAGATATTTTTACTCCAATATGTCAAACATTCACTGAGCTAATCTGTGAAAGAGATGAAGGAATGTTTCAAGCTTGAGGTCTTAGAAGCAATTCTCCTTAGAAAATTTCATATAACTTGTTCTTATACCTGCTCATTCATTTATTGGTATTGTGCAATAAACCCCTATTAATATTATTTGTGGTATTAATGATTTTACAGGTCTATGTTATATTCATTCTAATTCTTTCTTTCATCAAATAAAGACATGAGTATTCATTATAGTTCTGATCTGGAACGTCCCCAGAAGGCTCATGTGTTAAAAAGGTTGGGTTCCCATAACAACAATGTTCGGAGGTGAGGCTTTTGGGAAGTGATTAGATCATGAGAGCTCTGACCTCATCAATGGATGAATCCATTGAGTGATTCTTAGGTAAATGAATTATTGGGAAGTGGTGGAAAATGTAGGAGGTAGGACCTAGTTGAAGGCATTGGTTCTTGGGGGTGTGCCTTTGGACCTATATCGTGTTGACCCCCTTGCTTTCTCCCCTTCTCTCTTTCTCTATCCCTCCCTGTCCCTCTCCTTTTTCCCCTCCCTCTCTCTGCCTTCCTGTTGTCCTGAGGTGAGCAGCTTTGCTTTACCATGTCATATCTACCATGATGTTCTGTCTCACCTCAGTCCTATAGCGATGGAAGCTGACTGTGAGCTGAAACCTCTGAAACCATATGTCAAAATAAATCTTTCCTCCTTTTAGTTGTTTTTCCCAAGTATTTTGTCACAGTGATGTAAAGCTAACACAGTGTTTGTAATCTGATTTCCTGAAGCAGGGACCTCATAGCAAGTACAAGCTGTCATTTTATGAATATTTTTTGTCTAGATTGATATTTTTGAATTCATGGACCAATTCATTGTGGTATGATTGCTTTAAATTTAGTCTATAGATATTTTTACTCCAATATGTCAAACATTCACATAAAAATCAATTCTAAAGATGTTGAAATACTTTTATTAAAGTTTAAGGCTAGTGACAAATTGGTACTCTTGAATTGACTTTTCCAAAGAGTAATAATGGAGAATTAATACATCAAAGAGATACTAAAAGAATGTTGTTGGAAACCATGAAATAGAAAGTTGATTTAAAATGTAGAATCTGATAGTTCCTGCAAGCCTGGCCATAATTACATTTAAAAAGTCATCCAAAATATCTTAGGTAAACTGATATTAGTGAGGTAGTTAATTTGTTACTTTGTGATTAAGACAGACAGCTGTTTGAGGCATGAGTGCACTCATTTGTTGTTTTAAATACCATCCTCAGTACATGAATCATAGTTATCCCAAACATATTTTCACCCCAGGATGATTGCTCAATTTCAAAAGATAGATTAAAAAATTATATATGTAGCTAGCCATTTTAATAACAGAGAGGACTTCCTTTAAAACACACAAATGCATGCAAATACACATTTTAAAAGTCAATCCAGAGTAGCCTACTCAGTGCACACTATACCTGTATTTTGAAATATCATACTGAACTCCACTAATATGAACAACTAATACATGTTAATAAAAATAAAATAAACAGAAAATAGCCTATTATCTGGAGGAAAACTAGTATAGCAGCTAATAAAAATTGCAGAAAATATGAATTAGCATAGCATTCTGTTCACCTGAAATTCTTATCAGCCAGAAATTCTTTGAATCTGCAAAACAGATATTAATAATATTCAAAGTCATATGCATGTAGCATTTCAGCTTCCAAATGATTTAGGAAATAATAATAAAGTGTTGATTACACATTTAATATTAAATATTTTGTTTTTGAGACATTGAAACTCAGAAATATGTATGAGATGTGTAATCTTGTTATTCACAAGCTCAAATATATAGTATATTCCATTGTGAGAATGCTTTGAGTATTTATTTATTTACAGGACTTCTCTAAAATGTTTTTAACTTTGACAATATCCTTAAAACTCTGCTTTGTGAAGTGGTTTCTGTTAGAGTGCTAAAGTGGTATTACAGCAGGAAAGGCCAAGGGTAAGTCAGTGGGATTACCTTTATCAACAATAATAGTGAATCATATATGTACCACTCTGAGGGGAATCACAGAGATTAGTATCACCATTAATGACTTAAGAGATACAGGTCTGATTCCTATCATTTCTCTGTTCAATTTTCCTATTTGGCCTATGCAGAAGAATGATAAATACTGGAGGGTGACATTAAATTATCATAAATTCTGTCAGGTGTTGGCTTCCATGGCAGCTGCTACTCAAGATGTGGTTTTGTTGCTGGGAAAAATCAATATATCCCATGGAAACTTCTTAAGAATGTTTTTCTTTATATCTTTTATTATACATCATCAGAAACAACAATGCAGCACAGCAGCATTGTTCCACCCTGCCATATCAACTCCAGTACTATATTAAGATCTAATATTTAGGGAATTCTAATCTTTAGGAAATTGATTGCTTTTCACCTCTTCACAACACAACACCATTCCATTTTATTGATGATAATTTTCTGAATGGACCTAGCAAATAGGAATCTAGGTACCATTGAAATACATTTGTTACTAAACTGTAGATAATAGCTTTTATGATTAAAGGATCCATTACTTCAGTGAAATTTCTAGAGATCCATTGGTTAGGAGAAAGTTGAGATGGCCCTTCCAAAGTGCTAAATGAATACATATAGTCTCTCCTGTTACTAAGAAAGTGTTACGCCACCTACTGGGCATCTTTGGATTTTGGAGTAATAATCACATACTTCTTTGACAGATAAAGATGGTACTTTTGGGTGGGATCCAGAACCAGAGAAGGCTTTGCAAAGGGTCTTGGCTTCTATGTAAGATTGTTTGGCACCTAGTATATCCAATGCTGCTTGGAGTAGCAGACATATGAATGTAGACAGACACATTTTCCATGTAGAATTTGGAGGTTCATATCGGTGACACCTAGACTTCTAAGAAAAACCAGGACATCCTCTGTAGATGTCTATTGTGCTTTCAATTGGTTGTTTTCAGATTGATGTTGGGACTTAGTAAAGAATGAATGCTTGACCAACTTCCCATGTGATGTTAGCTGTTCAACTTGAGGTAGATGTTGTCTGTCCATCTAGTCATACAGCTGGTTAAGCATAAGCAAAATTCTATCATCAAAGAGAAATGAGATTCTTCCTGAAGTCATCCATTAAAAGATGAATGTTGTATATCAGGACAGAGTATCAGCAAGGTCAGAGGGTGCATTAAGCTGGGAGAGGAGGTAGCTCAGACCCACATGTTATCTACTACTATTGCAATATCCCTTTCTTTTTCAATTCATAGCTATATGATTTAATATTTTCTTACCTATATCAAATAAAATATAACACAAATGTATCATATGACTTTTTATTTCATGAGCATAGTATGATATTTAAAAAAATGTTCAAGATAAAAATTACTATTATTATTATTTTAAATCTCAATTTCCCACTTTCAAATATATTCAAAAAGAAAACTAAAAATGTGTACCAAGATATAATAAAATCTGGGGAAAACTGAAATCCCAAAGATGTTACATCATATAACTATTTTGAAATCATTAAGATTTTACATAAAATCAAATATGATAATAAGAATTAAACCTACTACATTCATATGGAAATAACACTTTCAATGAACTGATACATTAAATTGATAAAACATTTAAAATATATACATTTCAATGAAAGAAAGAGAGAAAAGGGTCATATGTGAGAATACTTATAATAGAAGAAAGAATGTTTATTATTTTGAAAGGAAAACCATTGGGGGAAAATAGCTTATGTAAATTTCATGACACTTCAGGAAGAAGTGAAAGGCCAAATATGGTAATATACTAAATAATGCAACAGAAAAGAAAATTAGGATCCAATCCAGCTACTTCCTTTGCAAATTTCACTGATAATGAATTTCCTTTATAAACCTCACTGTGATTCTACTTGTTAGATAAAGACAGAACTCTTTGTAGCAAGTCTTTACATGCTTGCTTCACCTGCTGATTTCTTAGAGTATAAATGAAAGGATTCAAAAGTGGGGCAACAGAGGTATTGAGCACTGATACTCCTTTCATTAAGGTTATATGCTGCTTGGCTGAGGGTTTAATGTACATGAAGATGCAGCTGCCATATGAGATGGAGATGACAATCATATGAGAAGAGCATGTGGAAAAGGCCTTTTTTCTCTGGTTGGCAGAAGGGAGTTTCAAAATGGTTAGGGTAATAGATGTGTATGACAGAGCCACTAAAAAGAAAGTAACCAAGAGAGTCACTAAAGCTAGGATGAAGCTCATCATTTCCAATAAATGTGTATCTGTGCAGGAGATTTGCAGTAGAGGAGCAGTGTCACAGTAGAAATGATCAATGGTGTTGGCATCACAGAAATCCAGGTTTAGACCTATTATGAGTCCTGGGAAAATGATGAGGAAACCAGCGATCCAAGAGCTGAGGACCAGTTGGATACAAGTTTTGGTGCTCATGATGGTTGTATAATGCAGAGGCTTACAGATGGCAACATACCGATCATAGGACATGGCAGCCAGCAGATAAAATTCAGATGCACCCAAAAGGAAGGCGAAAAATAACTGAGCTACACAACAGTTATAGGAAATGGTTTTGTCACCAGTTGCCATGCTAACAAGCAATTTTGGGATACAGACTGTTGTATAAGAAATTTCTAAGAAGGAAAAATTTCGAAGAAAGAAATACATAGGGGTTTTGAGATGAGAATCCAGCAGAGTGAGGGTAATGATAATCAGGTTGCCTGAGATGCTTAGTAGGTAGGTGAGAAGCAGGAAGATAAACAGGACAATCTTCAATTTGGGGTCCTCTGTCAGTCCTGCTAGGATAAATATTGTCACTGTTGTATGGTTTCGCATTGCTGCTTCTTGATCTTCTGTTCTGGCAATTTGTTGAAGAAAAAAATATATAAAGGTGTGCATGGTAGTGTGTGAAGGTAACAATGTCCAAATACTGAAACTGCTATTGATTTCATACACTAATGAGGCAATTGTTTTGAAATGATTTATGTAAGAAAAATTCCAGCAAAATCTATTTAGTTTTACACAGACTAAGAACATATTTTCTACAAATAAAAGCATTATCTTATAAAGATCTTTAAATTATGAGTTATTTTTTTTGCTGTGAGATTTTTTATGCATGTAAAAATAGATTTCATTTTTTTCAGTATGTGGGACTAGAATGTTGTGTTGTTTATCCTTAGTCTGAACGATGATATTTAATTGTAATTACCTCAAGGAATTGACTGTGAGTGCAAGACAGAAACAATAACATGAAAGAAAAAATCCAAATGAATAACATTACAAATTAAACAGGGACTATGTCAATAGGCAGTACTGAAACCCAGGGAATCATTAGGGAAGATTTTGAAATCTTCTACTCCAACAAACTGAAAAAAAAAATGGAAGAAATGGATAATTTTCTAAACACAAGAAATTTATCTGTCAAACTGAACCAGAAAGACAGAAATATTAAACAGAAAAACAAGCAATGAGATTGAAGCAGAAAACAAAACAAAAGGAAAAACTCCAAACAGAAAAGCCAAGTGCCAGATGAATTCACACCTGTATTTTACCAAACCTTTAGGAAGAATGAACACAAATGCTCCCCAAATTATCCCATGAGATACATAGGGAGGAAATGCCTCTAAACACCTTCTGTGAAACCAGTTTCACCCTGATAACAAAAGTGAGTAATCCAGGAAAAATATTACAGACCAATGCCATTGTTGAAAATAGATACAAAAATCTTGAAATAGATACTTGGAAATAGAATTCAACAACACACTAAAAAGATCGTATATCATGATCAAGTTGGTTTCATGCAATAATGAGTCAACAGTTGTAAATTAATAAATATAATGCACCACATAAATAGAATCAAGGTAAAAATACACAGGATCATCTCAGTATATTCAGAAAGAAATTTTCAACAACATTCAATACCCATTAATAATAAAAACCTTGAATAAATATCGAGATAGAAACATAAAATCTATGTGTGAAAGCACAAAATCAACAGCATACTTAATGGGGAAAAATTGAAAGCATTTCTTCTAACATCATGAACAAGACAAGATGTTCATTCTTATCCCTCTTATTCTTATCCCTCGATATAGTTTTAACTAGGTCAGTTACCCAAGAGAAATAAATAAAATGGATACGAATAGCAAAGGAAGAATTAAATTGTTTTTATTTGCATATGATATGACCTTTAACTTGGAATACAATAAAGGCTCTACCAAAAGACTTTTAGATCAGATAAACAAATTCAGTAAAATAGCGGATACAAAAATCAATACATTTCTTATACATCAATAATGAATCTGCTGAGAAAAAGGGGAAGCAATTATATCCACAATACCATAAAAATGCCTAAGAATAAAACTAACCAAGGAGATTAAAAAAATCTACAATAAAAATTATAGAAAACTGAAGAAAGAAATTGAAGAAGTCACTAGAATATTGGAAGAACTCCTCTGTTCATGGGTGGTAAGTGGTCATATTACCAAAAACAATCTAGAGATTCAGTGCAATCCCCATCAAAATATCAATGACATTTTTCACAGAACTGGAGAAAACAATCACAAAAGTAATATGGAAGACCATATAACTCAAAGTAGTCAAAGCAATTCTTAACAAAGAGCAATGCTAATGACATCACAGTAACCTATTTCATATTATACTGCAGAGACAAGGTAAGAAAAACAGTATGGTACTAGATAAAAACAAACATTCAGATAATGTAACAGAACAGATGATGCACACACAAATCCATATAATTACAAACATCTAATTCTTGATAAAGATGCCAAAACAAATGTTAGACTAAAGACAGCCTCTTTAACAAAGGATGTTGGAAAACTGAATAACCATACATAAAATAATGAGATTATATCTTATTTCTCACCCTATACAGAGTCAATTTAAAATGAATCAATGATGTAGGTATAAAATCAGAAACTTTGTAACTTCTGGGAAAAAACCATAGTGTCAACACTCCAACATTTAGGTAGAATTATGGCTCCTGAATAGGATTTCTATATCTCAGGAAATAATACTAAGTATCTATAAATGGGAAAGTATCAAGCTAAAAAGTTCTGCACAGCAATGGAAACAACAGAGTGAAGAGATAGCTTTGAAAATGGAACACAAATTGTTACCAGCTACTGTTGTGACAGAGAATTAATATTCAGAATATAAAGAAGCCAAAAAACTCAACCTGCAAAAGTAAATAACCCAAGCAATAAATGGGCAGAAGAAATGAAGAGACAAAAAAAATGAAGAAAATACTGACTGACAAGTAGAAAAAAAATTAGAAAAGTCTGAGGGAAAGAATGCTGGTTATTGTGTCCATTTTCTTTCTTTCTCTTGCCTAACTGATATGGCTAAAATTTCAAAATAAGTACAAATGACCAACAACTATATAAAAATAATGTTCAACATCTTTGGCCATCAGGAAAATGCAAGTTTAAAAAATGCATTGAGAGTCCATCTTACACCAGTCAGAATGGCAATAATTAAAAATACAAATAATAAATGCTGGTGAGGATGCAACAACAAAGGAAGAAGAAATCTGTTGGTGGGAATGAAATTATTATGTTTAATATAGAAATCAGTATAGAAATTCCTCCAAAGCTAAAAATTTTTAAAGCATCCAGTTATGCAACTTGTCAGTATTCATTCAAAATAATAAAAGTCAACATTAGGGATGCATGCACACCCATTCTATTGCAGTACAATTCACAGTAACTAAGTTATGAAATCATTCTAGTTGTCCACAACAGATATATGAATAAAGAATATGTGGCATATACATATACAATGAAATTTTACTCAGTCATAAAGAAGAATGAAATCATGCCATTTGCAGAAACATGGTGAATCTGGACAGCATCATATTAAGTGAAATAAGCCATACTCAGAAAGACAAGTTGACATATATTTTCTCTCATATGTGGAAGTCAGAGAGGGAAAAAAAAAGGATGTCACGAAAGTAAAAGGGAGACCAATGGAATAGAGAGGGTAAAGATAGATAATGGGGAGTAATAGTGATCAAATTGTATTCTATGCACATATTAATATACCATAAAGAAACTATAATTGTGTGAAACTACTATGCCTCGATAGTCCATTTTCAATATTATAATAATTATAAATAATAATGTTTTAAATCCTTAAACAAAATTCTAAATGTGGATGTTAATTGTATTTCCTGTACAGAAAAAAAAACACAAGAAAATCTTTAAAATTCAAAAATGATAATCATAGATAATTTTCTCAGTAAACTCCTTTAAGTTATTTTAAAAAGATGATGTATAAATGTTCATATTAATTGAAAACAGCATGTAACTTTAACTTAGGATAAGTACTATAAGAAATTCAATGTAATTGTGACCATAGGTCTTCACTTATTTTTTCTTTTGCCATGTCTACTCAACTAATCAGCATTCTTTCCCTCAGACTTCTCTAATTTTTTTCCACCTGTAAGTCAGTGTTTTCTTCAAGTTTTTGTCTCTTCATTTCTTCTGCCATCTCCTCCTCACTTTTACCATCTTCTATTCCAATGCTAAATTTTTGCTATTCCATAGTAAATGTGACATAAACAGAATTAATGGACTTAGTAATTTTTGTGAGATACAATCAGAAAATGAAATGAGAATAATAAAGTGCCAGAAAAATTGATCATGGAATCAGAGAGAGGGAGAAACATGAAATAGGAAAGAAGAGAAGACAACAGAAGCAAAAAAATAATTAAGGAAAGGAAAGACAGAAAGGGAATAGGATAAAGGAGAAACTTACCATTAAGTTTGGACAGTGACTTCCAGCTAGCTCTTTGGTTCTTAATTGATACACAGATTGAGTTACAGCAGAACTGAAATGTGCTTTTACCTAGGAGAAAGCAGAAGAGAGTTTTACTCACTAGGCAAGAGTTTAGACAGTTGCAGGTGATGATATTAATGACCCTAAAATAATAGCAGCCATTAAAAGCCAATCCAACTCAAATGGAGTTGATTATATACTTGAGAATTTATAAATCTCATTAAGCTAAATCCCATTAAGCGAAACCCCTTAGGTATAAATAGTTTCATCTCTTGAGGGAAGAGCTCTTTTGATGACTTCATCATCAGTTAATATTTTTTAATATCTTCATTTTCAAAAACTAGTATATGTTAAACAATTTTTATAGACCCATGGAGGATGTATGGTATGCCTTGAGGAATCAAAGAAGCTTAAGAAAGCATCCCTAATGGATCTGGAGACTATCATCCTAAGTGACATAAGCCAGTCCCAAAAAACCAAAGGTAGAATATTTTCTCTAATAAGTGGAAGCTAACCCCAAATGGGGAAGGGGTGTGAAGTGAGGGGAAAAATAGAATTGCAATAGATTAGACAATAGGGAATTGAGAGAAGGAAGGGTTAATAAGTAAAGGAAAGACATTGGAATGAATCTGACATAGTTTTTCCATGTCTATATATGAAAACAACAGAGTAAATCCCACCACCATGTACATCCATAAGAATGGGACTCTAACTAGAATAAGATGCTTCTATAATTATATCAAATGGATTATGCTGTCATATAATTAAAAAGAACCAATAAAAAACTATAAAAGAGAAAGCATTGCTAATTATTACAATTTACCAATATATTTAGGTAACAAGTTGCCTGCATGAGTATAATATGAAATGTGTAATAAGCTTAAGGATAAATTATATTTGTTTATGCTCACTATGAGTTATAGAAAACTAGGAAAGAGGGCTTTATTTTTTTTATTGTTTTTGTTTAGCTTTATTTTGTTAGAGATTTAATCCAGGGCCTTGTGCATGCTAGACAAGCACTGTCCCACTGATCTGCATCCTCAACCCAGGAGAGAAATTTTTATGATGCTTGTGAAAATTGGGGTAAAATTATAAAAAAAGAATAGTATAAATGGGGTTAGAGCCTTCTTTACACACTAGAGATGGGTGAAGATGTAGGATAATGGATTTTTAGATAAGATAAGCTGGATAAACAAAGAGTCTGGAGATTCTACCAATTAATGCCAAAGTATAACAACATCTTCCTAATATTAAAACATATTCTTTTGGGTCTCCAGGAAATAATCAGAAACTAAAAATTATTAAAATAATTATAGTTACTTGGGTTGAAAATAGATTTCTACCATTTCCACTATCCAGAAAACTATCAAATCATGCCTCTCTTCCTCTTCCATGACTCCCTACACTGTAATAGTATATAATATTTATTTGTCTGTGCCTTTGAACATAAAATAAATGCTTCCCTTCTTTTAAAATCATGAGTGGACTTTTATTCAATAATGCTGATATTTAGCAAATCAATAAAACTCAGCATCAGTATTTAACTATCAACCTGCAGAAAAGATAATTAAAGGAATACAAGAGAAAGTACAAATACAAATGCCTATAATATCCATTGATATCCTAATATTCACTCCCTAGTTATATGATCTTAGGCAAGATAATTACCATTTTATTTCTTTTCAGCAAAATTATGAATATTCTCATCTTACAAGAAAATTTTGAGTATAATTGTCTCTTATCCTGTTGCTAGGCTCAAAACAAGTTCTGAGACAGCATGAAAGAACTTTTAACTTTTCTCTCATATCTCTTTTCTCTTGTATCCCATCATATTCCCATATTATTTTTTCTTAACATACTATATTCCTTTGATTTCATAACCACATTAAGAAATAAACACAACATAGGATCCAGGTGGGGATCAGGCAGAAAAATCTCATATCTTTTTTAATTTTCTCAATATTTTGCTATAAAAATATATCAAAGAAATAAAGCTTTAAAGGTCCAAGATCTTTTGGAGGTGTGTTGGACAGCCTTCCATTGCTGGGACAAAATACCTGTGAAAAACCAAAGGAGAAAAAGTTTATTTTGGCTCCCAGTTTCAGTTGTTCCAGCCCATAATTGGTTGGCCCCATGGCTTTGGGCCTATAGCAAGTCAGAGCATCATGGCAGGGAGTAGGTGATAGAGCAAAGCTGCTTCCTTCATGGCAGTTGGGAGGCAAAGGGAGAAAAAGGAAGGGGCTAGGTTTCCAATGTAACCCTTAAGGGAATGCTTCCTAATGACTTAGTTCCTCCATTCAGGCCCTACCTCCTAAGTTTCCACTACATCCCTCTAGTGCCATTAGCTGGTGACCAAGTGTTTAACACTTGAGATTTTGGGGGACATTTAAGATCACAATTTTAACAGGTAAGTTTGGTAAAATATCACTGATTATGCATGATGTTTCTTTTGTTGCCATGTTTCTGAGCTGCTGGGCCATGAGTTTGACACTTCATTGGTGCAGACTTTTCATGCCAGCCAGAGAACACTGCTCCACCAAACACATGCCTCATGCCTGAGGCATCATGAGAAGTACAAAAAGCACAATTTTTCCTCATAAATGTTTTATTGGAAGTGATAGATACCATAAGGAACTTCCATCTTTTTGTTGCCTGAAGGAATAGTGGAAGAGGAAGACAGCAGCTCTCACATAATAACTTCAAAATGCACTTCCCTACTTTCATGTTTATTTTTATTCTCTTTATTCTATGAATTTGCCATATTGACCTTGGAGTGGAAAAAAAATGATTTATGATTAAAGCAAAGGGGATAATTAAGAATGAGGAACAGTTTTTAAATAATTTTTCTCAATCTTTGCCAATAAACACTTTTTTAAAAAATTGATTGAAGCACAATATACAGAGTAAAAAAGTATTCAAGATACGAATATACAGTATGAGACTTTTAGCAAAGTAAATGTATAACCACCACCTACATTAAAAAAAAAAACATTACAACATTAACAGCACTCCAGGAGCATCCTTAATCCATTAATAATCCCTAGTGCTCTTTGTGCCCAAAATAACTGCTTTCCTGGTATCTAATCCTGTATGTCAGTAATTCACATTTTAAATTTACATAAATGAAGCAACATTGTGTTAATATGTTTGTTAGATTCTTTTGATGTCATTGCATGAAGTAGTAGGTAATTTATCCTCACAGTGGTAAAACAACAGTTCTTAAGGATCTCTTTGCCGTCTTAGAAATTGGTGAGGACTCTAAATGGCTTTTGTTTATTAGATTATATCCTTTGATATTTACCATAATAGAAATTAAGGCAGAATTGATAAAATGCAAATATTAATTCACTTTAAAATAATGATAATAAACCCATTATTTGTAAAGCATAATAGACATTTTAAATAAATACCTGTATTTTACAAAATAAAAAATTGTGATAAGAGTGGCATTATTTTATGTTTTTATAAATCTCTTAAATTCAATTCTGCTTCCTTATTCAATCTTCTGTAAAGTTCCTGCTATTCTACTTTGGTTGAAATATATAGTATGTCTCCCATAGATACATGTGTGCATATGTAACAAAAATCCCACCATTATTTATATCTGTAAGGCACCAATTAAAACATGAATAAATGGGGGAAAATAGTTGCTAAACAAACAACAGCAACAAAAACCAAAAAAAGCAACTTATATAACTGTCAGTAATAAAAGAAATAGTTTCAAGAACAAAATGACATTGAGCATTAATTTTTTTAAAGGAATTCCCCTTGAGACTAATAATTAAGCCATAATCCCTAAGGTCTCTAGTAAGAATAAAAATACTGCCTATTTCATTATCATGCTATGACTTGGAATCACAGAGGATCCAGAAATTCAACAAGGAGAGGAGAGATTACCTGTGGTTCTAGGTATGTCCTCCTACTCAAAATTTCCTGTAAAATAACATTAAGGTTTTGAGAAACAGATTCTGTGGTTTTGGTTTTCTTTTGACCATAGATACCTAGTCATTGGCTTCTTCAGTTCAAATCAAGAAAGTGAAACTAGGTACGTGAAAGTATAAATAAGTGACTGAAAATATACTCCCTTTCAAGCTTTTAAGTTTAGCTTTGAGGAAGTTTGTAGAATTCAGATGAGAATATAACACTTTGATATTTTCTTTCACATGTAGGTTTTATTGGACTCTTTTACCATTACGTCTCCATGTTTAATTACAATACAGTTTTATATATAATTAATATATTGATAAGATAAACACAAAAAAATCAGAATATATAACTTAAAGGTGTTTTTTTCCTCTAAATTTCTGTGAAAATAGCAATAACTTCCCAATTCATATTTGGAGGGAATATGCATCCCTTTTAATAGGGCAGTAATTGAGATAGATTTATCAAAGGGAATCCAGGTGTGTATGTTCTCAGGCCACTGATTCCAGAGAGCTCTTTGCTGAGGTTTGGTAGATGACTGTTACATGATTGGAGTCCTAAGTACTATCTGCCTTCTTTGTTTTCACAGATGTCTGGCTCTGAGCCCACAATGAGTGGAAACCAGTCTCTCTGCACTAAATTCACATTTGTGGCTTTTTCCTCTCTAGCAGAGTTACAACCTGTCCTCTTTGTTGTGTTCCTAATTGTCTACTTATTTACCCTGTGTGGAAACCTCCTCATCATCTGCCTGATCTGGGTCACCCCTTTCCTGCACACCCCCATGTATTTCTTCCTGGTGAATCTCTCCATTTTGGAGATGTGCTATATCACCAGTGTGGTGCCTCAGATGCTGGTGCACCTGCTGGTGGAGACCAAGACCATAAGTGTGGGAGGCTGTGCAGCCCAGATGTATGCATTTGCCATTTTCGGACTGACAGAATGCTGTCTGCTAGCAGCCATGGCTTATGACCGCTTTGTGGCTATTTGTCACCCACTACATTACACTCTCCTGATGAGCCCTGTTGTCTGTTTGAAATTGGCTGCAGTGTCTTGGATCACTGGGGTGGTGGTGGAGTCAGCTCAGATGACCTGGATCTTCACTCTGCCCTTCTGTGGAACAGGAGAGATTCAGCATTTTTTTTGTGATGTCATGCCTGTCCTGAAGTTGGCTTGTGTTGATGCCTCCCACAATGAGATTGTGTTGTTTGCTATTTCTGTGCTCTTTATTATGGGTCCCTGTCTCCTCATTCTGTGCTCCTATCTGTGCATTCTTGGAACCATCTTGAGAATCCCTTCAGCAACTGGCAGACGCAAAGCTTTCTCCACGTGTTCCTCTCACATCCTGGTTGTTTCTCTGTTTTATGGCACTGCCTTGTTCACTTATCTCCAACCCAAGAGTGCGCACACTCCAGACACAGACAAGACAACTGCCCTCATGTACACAGTGGTCACACCTGCTCTGAATCCTGTTATCTACACTTTGAGAAACAAGGAAGTGAAGGAAGCCTTTCAAAGGGTGGCACACAGGAACCCTCTTAGGCAAGTGGACTAATCCAGTTTTCATGGCTGAATCTTTTACTACTGTCCAGGGAAGTTACCCAACACTTTGTTACTCCTCTGCCACCATTTATTGGCATCCTGGCATTGTTAATCTGATATCCATACAATGCTTGAATTTGGTTTATACTTTTCAATGCAGTGCAATCATTCAATTGTTTAATCATGCCTCTATCCAACTATATTTACTGGGTATCTCCTATGTAGTAACTATCATCTTTTTCTTCTCTGTTGGGTATAGGATGAAGGTCAGTACATTTCACAGTATTTTACAAGGAAAATGAAATGTCATATTCAAGAAAAAAATTTAAAAAATAAATACAAATTAATGCATTTTTAGTATTGAATGTAGGTGCTATGGTTTAGATAATGAGCCAAAAGGCTCATGTGTGAGACAAAGGGAGAAAGTTTAGAGGTGAAATGATTGGGTTCTGAGAGCCTTGATGTAATCAGTCTATTAACCCTCTAATAGGGACTCAGTAACTATGCAGGTAGGATGTGTCTGGAGGAGGTACATCAACATTTTATACCTGGTGAGTAGAGTTTCTTTCTGCTTCCTGGTGGCCATGTTCTGAGAAACTTTCATTGACCACACTCTCACACCCTGATGTTCTGCCACACCTTGGGCACAGAGCAATGAACTGAAACCTCTGAAACTGTGAGTCCCCAAAAAACTTTCCTTCACCAAAAATTAGTGTTGTGACTGAGTAATGAAATATTATGATATTTTAAAGTATTTTTTCATTAGAAAAGTCACCACTGTAAATATTTTGGTGTTTTAAAGGAGCTACTTATTTTGCTTTTAAGTATTTTAATTGTGCATAGTATATACATGACTTTAAATATTTAACTAGTATATCCAGGAAGAGACATTTATTATTTTTCCAAACCTAGTTTTTTTTCTTTGCACTTACCCATCTATTTTTTGTTGTTCATATGAATAACATTTTAGAAAAACTTAAATCTGTGTGACATTAACTCATGGTACCATATTGTGAACCCTGTTTAGTTTTATTGGTTTGAATATAATTTCCTTGTGGCATTGTTAATCTATTCCAGTACATTGACTAACCTATTTTTGACTCTTAGAATAATGAAGAAATAGACTTTCAAAAGAAACTAAAATAAAGAATTTTAAACAAATATTTCCTTCTTATGGTAACTTTAGATAATTGACAAAAATATAGAATGTTAAGTGACATTTTATAAACATAAGAGCTAACCTTTGACATGAAAACCCTCATGGAAGTGCAATTAATTTCATTGGAAATGGTTCAGAAGTGGAAAAGTGATATCAGAATGGGAAGACAACTAATAAGTGTCCACTGTGGTGTCAGGTATTATAAATGGCCCCTAAATTTAATTTTGTGGGGGAAATTATATAAAACAGAATCCTACAGCTTATTGACCTCTAAAGTTAGTGGGTTGAGGGATCTATATACCTATTCTCATGAATCATTGCTGAAACTTTGATCCTGAGGAGTGTTGCCCCTTACACTCACGCTCTGCGGCTAACTGCAGCAATGCCCTCATAGACAGATTCAGACATGAAATCTGGAAAGGATTTAGTATTGGATCTTGAAATCATAAGAATGTTTGAGGGATATAAAATTATGTCAATAAATGTTATGAGTTTATAGAGGCATTTGGTCTACTTCTGAGTGTTATGTCGAAAAAGGATGAAGTATAGGTGTATATGATAAATAATTGGTAGGATAAAATTATATCTCTGTAGTTCTTTTCCTGCCTCTGGGGATAGAAGTTTAATTTCAAAAGTTCAGACCTAGCTCTATATATCACACGGGCATTTTATAAGAGAAAATTATAAATCATCTATATCGATCCCATCTTATTATACCCCAAGTTTATCTTCAACAATTATTTTAGATGTCTAAAACTATAATTTTGCTCTGAGTGGCCTTAATAAATACAAATGTAATATTTTAAAATTAAGCAATGGATGAAAGACTGTCAAAGAAAGTCATAAGAACATATTCACATAGAACATGTTTAAATGTGGCTAATTTTTCAAATTTATGAGTGAAACATCCCTCATGACACATTAATTAAACTGAATAGCTTAGTCAATGTCACTCATTTATTTCTCTATTGTAACAACTCAGTGCTGTGACTGAGTAATGAAATATATAATGATATTATAAAGTATTTTTTCGCTAGAAAAGTCATCAGTATAAATATTTTGGTGTTTTATAGGAGCTACTTATTAAATATTCTAATTGTCTTATACACACTCACGCATATATATTTTTGTTTTTAATATGTATATATAATTTTTGTGTATATATGTATATATGTGTGCGTATATGTGTGTGTGTGTGTGTGTGTGTGTGTGTGTGTATCTCACATGTAACAATACATTCAAACCCCTCTTGTTTTTTTCCTACTCCTATTGTTTTGGGCTGTGTAGTTTTATTGCTTAGAAGGACTTGAGCAGTGTGTTAATCAACTTTTTGTTGTTATGACAAAAAATGCTGACAAGAACAACTTAGATGAGAAAAAGTTTATTTTGGGCACATGGTTTCAGAGACTCAGTCCATGGTTGACTGACTGCATTGTTCTGTGTCTGAGGTGAGGAGGAACATCATGGTGAAGGGTATGGTAGAGGCAAGCTGCTCAGCTCATGGCAACTGGGAAGCAGACAGAGAGAGGAGCTAGGGACAACATATGATTCCTCAAAGCCACACTCCCATGACCTACTTCCTCCATCCATGGCCTACCTGCCTAGTTGCCACCCAATAATCCATTCAGATTACTAATCCATCAAATGAATTAATCCACTGATTAGATTACAGCTCTCATAATCTAATAATATTACCCCTGAATATTCCTGCATTGCTTAACATGTAAGCTTTTCAGGAGATACCTCATATGCAAACCACAGCATTCTCTCCTGTCCTTCCAAATTTCATGTCTATCTCACAAAGCAAAATGCACTTAATCCATCTCCAGGATTCCTATAGTCTTAGCTGTTCCATTATTGCATGGTAGTTCAAGTCCAAAGTCTCATCTGAGATTCAAGGAAAACACATAGCTGTGAGACCCTGTAAAGAACAAAAGTGAGTTACATATATCCAATAGACATTGACACAGAATAAATGTTTCCTTTCCAAAAGGGAGAATAGGGCCAGAGATAAAAGGGTGGGATCAAAATAAAACTGAAACCCAACTGGGCAAACATATTCAGTAGTTCTGTGCCTGGCATTCAGGGCATGTCATGGTGAGATGTGTCCTACAAAGGGCTTAGGCATCCCCATTCCTATGGCCTTGTTGGTTGCATCCCACATGGCCTCTTTTTTGGCGTGACCCTGCTTGCTTCATGCTGCTTTCTTGGCAGACATCATTCTCAAAAAAAAAAAAAAAAAAAAAAAAAAAGACAGGGGTGTGTGTATATACAAACATAATTTTAGGTCTATGATAAAATATAGTACTATTTATAAGTTTTTCCTGATTAATCTATTTTCAAATTATGGTTGTTTTTTTTTTTCTCCATTTTATTTTTTGCTTCTGTACTAAATGCAGAGTATATAGTCTTGTTAAAGTTATTTCAATCAAAGTATCACTTGGGTCCTTACTTTCAGGATAGTGATAATCAGAACCTAGAATTTTAATCAATGGAATTACAACTAGAAAAGATATACCTGTAGATTTTAAACCAAAGAACCTTTAAGTGAGAAGATGAAAAAATAAATGTATTTTCTATGATTGAATAAACAATTTGAATGTGTGCTCTCTCCTATTGGGATGATGTGAGTGTTTATGATTGCACATGGGATAGTCCTTACCTAGGGAGAAGGAATGTTCAGAGTAGTCAAATGAATGAAGGCTCTGTAGGTATTTCCTATATATTAGCAAACCAATGCTCTTTCCTAGTTGTTATTGAGACACATAGTAAGTACCATACAGGCACTCCCTCTACACACATACACAACTAGGCCAACAGCTGCCAGTCACTGTGGGGCATCTAATGTCGTATATTGTTTTGCTTTCACTTTTAAATACTTATTGCTTTGCAAAACCATTTACAGAAACTTTGCTGATTTCCCATTAAATTATTAAGAAATCAATAATCATGCCAGAAACAGTTACTGGATTTTCTCAAACCTCAATCCTCTGGCATTCCAGAATAGTACTGAATTCCTAGGAACAGAATTGGAAAGAGATCTCTTTGACAAACTTGAGTTACATTTTATAAATATCCTATTGTAAAACATATGGGAGGAAAAAGATGTATGTATATCTGGAATTTAAAAAACAAAGAAGTTATGGACACCAACCAGATGTTTTCCAAATATTCACCTATTTCTTTGAGAGGTGCCCAGAACTCAGTTTCTCTAAGTTAAGATGACTTGATATAACCATTTCCAAAACCAAATTAATTTTAAGAACAGAATTCTCCAGTTTTTGAACTTCCACAAATCTCAAAAATTACAAAAACCTATTGTAATTTT
The DNA here is from genome assembly GCF_045843805.1 of Urocitellus parryii. NCBI lineage: Eukaryota > Metazoa > Chordata > Mammalia > Rodentia > Sciuridae > Urocitellus > Urocitellus parryii. The sequence goes on along the minus strand of NC_135535.1, from coordinate 61,403,385 downwards.
TGCATGTTTTCATAAGATATTAAAGCATTACTTAATCATAGAAATTCATGTTATATTCACTGAAACTATTGTTTAAAATATGTGATATGTGTGGTGTGAAGCTTTTCACTTATTAAGCAAATTAAGCTGTGGAAAAGGTTAAGAAAAGAAACATTTCAGTGATCATAACGGGGGCGAGAACGAATCAAGGAGGTAGTCAGGGAGAGGATGGTCAGTCAGTACTAAGTTGTAGTCAGATAAGAGTATGAGGTTCTGGTGTGTCATTGCACAGCAGGGTGACCATAATAACGACACGGTTCTGTGTGTTGTGAGAAAATATTTTGAATATTTTCCCCATGGAGAAATTTTAGGAGACGGATAGTTTAAACTCATTGAAACATTGTACATTGTATTCATGTATCAAAACATCACATGGTACTCCATAAATATGTACTAGTTTAAAAAATGTTATGTACTGGTTTAGAAAATGTTTAAAAAGGAAAAACTTTAAACAAGTCTAAAAATGAACCACTAACAATTAAGTTTAGTAAAAAGGTAGAAAAATTCTAGTGACCTACATAAAACTACTTCTAGACAAGGAAGACAGGGGAGGGCATAGCAGGCAGAACTGTGGTACTTGCAGATGTCCCATTTCCACAAAGCGATGAGAAGGAGATGGGAATGTTATAAATACACAAAACTATTGAGAGGTCATCGAGGAGAATCATTTTTGAAGATTTTTATGGTTGTAAAAACGTGAAAATGATTTATAGTTCTCCATTTGGATGCCTTCTGAGATAAGGATCCTGTGACCACTGTAGGCACTTCCATCTGAGTGAAGTTTCAAATGTTCAAGCAGAAACCATCTTGTATACCTTGGTATTTGGGGAAATACTCAAACTTAATGATAAGAACCATCTAATTATAGCTGTAAGTTTGAGATCACCAGAGGATTCTTGAAAAGCAGGATTGTATTGGAATAAAGTAGACAGTATTTTTTTTTAAACTACCAACTTACATATATGTGATGAAGTTATCAAGAATGATCTGAGAAAAACTACAAAACTCTGGTGAAAAAATCAAAGAACTAAATAAATGGAGAGGAATCTCTCACACATAGAGTACATTTAATATATTTAGAGTGTTAGTCCTTCCCAAATTGTTCTATAGAGTCTACGTGATCTCAAGAAAATCCCATGAAGTTATTACTAGGACATTGACAAACTAACCATAACATTTATATGGAGAGGCAATGGACCCAGAATAGCCAACAAAATCTTAAAAGAGAAAAATTAATTTGGAATACTCATTTTATTCGAAGACTTATTATAAAGCTACAATAATCAAGTTGGTGAGGTATCAGAGAAAGAATAGAGACACAGATCAATGGAACAGAACAGAGGCCTGAAATAAGCTCCTATAAAAATAGTCAACTCATCTTTGAGGAGGGAGCAAAGGCAATACAATGGAGCAACAACAGTCTTCAAGAATGGTGCTGGAATAACTGGTGTTTTCCAGGGGTTGATGGAAAGAGAGAACTTAATGTAGGTCATGATTGCAAACATTGGGAATGTGCTCTGTGCTGCAGAATGTACAATTTAATGTGGTCAGTTAAAAAGAAGAAACTATGAGAACATCAACAAACAATATAGTCCAAAATTTAAGGAAAAATGTTAGATAAAATTATAATAGGCATTACATAAAATTTATTTCTTTTATGACTCTAATAACTAAGTTTGCAATTTACTATCATTTTGTTCTCTGTAAAATTTATTTTTCTTCCTAATTTAGTATTTAAATTTTTTATTGATAAGTTTTAGTTGCTTTTTGAAAAGAATATAATCTAATATTGGAAAATTTAAGTATACTACAGCACCTGAATCAACATTATGAAACAGGAAAAGCTAAACATAATCCCCACAATTATAAGAAACTTAAGTTTCTTGTACCAGGAGTAGAAATCAACTAATTCTGATTGCTGGGAGAAAAAATTATTCCAGTTGTGATAGTGCTGAGAAATTAAAAAAAAAATGAAAGTGAGAATTTATCTAATGTCTTTGAATGTAATGAGGACATATCTATATTTTGGGGGGTTAGCTTGGGGAGGGAAAAACTGAAGAGTATATAAAGAACTGTACAATCATTTTGATGAGAATATTAAGTCTAATGGTAGCAAAAAACGTTAAATGAAAAAACAATGTAGGCAAGCATATAACCCAGGTAGGAATATTTGTACTGTCAAAATAAAATAGTGTACAAATTTTATTGATAATTTCTATAGAATTATTATGAAAAACAAAATAAAATACAGAGACAATGTATATAGGAGGGCTTGTAGATATAACAAAATCAAATGCTCATCTTCCATATTCAAAAGGCAATAACTAATCGGTAAGTGGAAAACTTAAGAGGGGAAGAAACCCATTAACAGTGAAATTCTCTGAGTGGTAGAATTTATGCTGGGAGAGATCCAGAGCAGAAAGTCACTAATTTTCTTTTATTTTTTTTAAGAGAGAGAGAGAGAGAGAGATAGAGAGAGAGAGAGAGAGAGAGAGAGAGAGAGAGAGAATTTTTGATATTTGTTTTTTAGTTTTTGGTGGACACAACATCTTTGTTTGTATGTGGTGCTGAGAATCGAACCTGGGCCACACGCATGCCAGGTGAGCACGCTACCGCTTGAGCCACATCCCCAGCCCAAGAAAGTCACTAATTTTCATTAATAGTTCAGGAATTTTTGACTTATTGAACTTGAAATATATTATAGCTTTAATAACATAGTAATATAATATTTCATAAACCTTAATGACATAGAAATAAGCAGTAAAATCATAATTTAGGAAGGAGTAATTAAGTCACTTTGCTCACACACAATTCTTTAGAGTTATAATGAGGAGTTTTACAGTTAATATGCATTCAGTTTCTCTAATATGGGGAAAGAAACTAGGGAGCAATTGAGGATCATTTTGTTCAATGGTGAAGTGATTAGTCCATTTCTAACATAAAATTTGACGCATTATTCTTATTTTAAAACACTTCACCTTAATGTTATTTTCAAATGATTCTAGAGTTGCCTGTTTGATTTAGTAATTTTTAGTGCTGGTGAGTTTTTATATCTTGTTTTGCATTTCTAATCAAATCCAGGACTTCTAGCATACCAGGCAAGCACTCTACCACTTAGCTACAATCCTTTTGTATTTGCTATTTTATTTGAAAATTTGGAAGAGCTTTATTGGAAGACTTTTTTTATATAGATGACTTTCTGAATGTTTCAAAATTAGGTCATCATTACTACCTCCTCCAATTGTTCTCCATGATTACTCCCAGCTCAGTCTATATAACTGAGCTCTTGTCAATCGAAGGCCATCCTGGAATGTGATTTGAGTTACCTCCCTGGCTGGGTGTGAGGCACTTAGACACAGCTGTGTTAGAGCCTTCCCAACCCTTTCCCAGGTCCAAAGGCTTATCTGTGCAGAGGCATGCCTGGCCACTGCCCCGGAAGACCCAATCATCACCCCTGACCTTGGGATGCTGCCCTCCTTAACCTTCATTGGAGGTGATTTTCCCTGGAATTTTTTGTTCCCTAATAAAACCCATTCCCTGGCGTGTTCTCTCTCTTTCTCCCTCTCTGGCTCTCCCTCTCTGGCTCTCTCTCACTAGTCTCTTCAGTAAACCTCAGCACCACATTAGGTGGCTTGAGGCGGGAGCTAGGAGAAGTCATCCTGGAGCTAGTATTAAAGGTAATAAGAGTCTTGTGTCTTTAAATTAAAACTCCCTAGTATTCACTTATGAATGGAACCTTCTTTCATGAAGCCAGCGCTGGTCGCGTGGCAGACCCAGGCTTCTTCTTGTTATGCTTTCTTAGTCAGTGGCATTGTTTAAATTTATGTTTCATTTTGTCCAGAATTTCAGAATTACCTTCACCTGTTCTCATATCCAAATAATTCTTTTTTTTTGTCTTTAAACACATACATATTCACTTCCAACTTGATGCAGAGATTATTCCAGATCTTAAGTATGTAGGGATGAATAATGAAACAGGCATAGCCTCTGCCCTGAGAATTTTGTAGGCGATTCAGATTTTTTTTTAATGTGAAAAAATGACATGTAAAATAAATATTGATTGTGTAAAGAGAAACAAAATTCTGAGATAAAAGATCTAAGGAAGAGGAGTATATTCTCAAATGTATTTCCCCACATAAAACATTTCTTTTTATGTGGAAATGCTATATCATCTGAGACCTGGTATTTGAAGGTAGAGTGAGGATGAAGATAGGGAGAGAGGTAACAAAGAGTTGGAGTAGTGGAAAGCCATTGCTACAATGGATAACATAGTAAATAAAGAGTTGATAGACATACTGACATGTAGTTGGAACAGTTGGAATGTTTTGCTGACCAAATGAGCTGCATTTCAAGTAGGTTTCATGACCTAATACTAGTAAAGAAGTGGCCTAATATGAATTAGATTTTTAAAAATACAATTTTAAATTCTCTATAGACAATGGATTGGATCTGTGAAGAAAGTAAAGTAAGGCTACGACAGGTTAATAAATTGAGATTGTAGATTAAGATAGATTGCATTATAATGAATTTAATTATATTAGACACAGAAATTTATTCCCAGAACCTTTCCTACTGCACCCATTTGGACAAAATATGCTGACCATTTTGCATTAGTTTGTCTATATAACTGAGCTCTTGTCAATGGAAAGTTTGAGAATTATATCCACGTCTAGCAATAAAAACCTCCCAGGTGATTCTCCATTATTTTTCTTCATTTGCCAACTATTGAAGGATATATTTAAATTTGTTAAAATTGGCAAAAATAACTTGTTCCATTGAACTTAAGGATGGTAGTCAATCTAGAAGGGCTAATCACCAGAAGAAAGTAGGGACAAGACTCTGGATTAGTGGCAAATTTCTGTTTATTCATTTGCTGATCATTGAGGTATATTCAGTTTGTGAAAAGAGACAAAGATGCATAATTATGATAATTGCATTTTCTGTTGCGTGTTATACCTCATTAAACTGTTTTTTAAATGTCTCATGTGTATTGCCACAGTGATGTTTAAACTTATCTATTATAGTACCTTGTGGTTAAGTATTTATCAGTGGAAATGAAGATGGGCAAATGTATTTGAAATATAATTATTATGTACAACCAACAAATTTTGTCTATGAATTGGATGTGGACAGGCAAAGGACAGAGCAAATACAGGTGACTTCCATGTGCCTGTCCTCAGAAACAATGTTGTCCTAATTTTCCTAGAATCCAAATCTCTGTGATTCTCTTAAATGTTAATGTCATTGCACTTCCTGTTTTCTTTCTAGATCCTGAATCTGATTAAATCTGTTAAATTTTCCACTCAAGAGGGTGGCTTCAGAGGCTTTATGAGGGAAGTGCAATATAAGCCCTTTATTGAATTAATTGAAATTTAAAATTTTGGATAATGCCCTTCAGTATTTCTACACTATAGATGTTATTTTTATTTTTTCTTGTTCAAATGAGCATTTTTATGCATATGTAAGCTGAATAAGGTTCTGTTACCACCACCACCCCTGTATGATTTATAGCATATAGCCACCACCAAAAGTAGTTTTTAATTTGTTTTTAAAATTAAGCTTATAGATTGTAGCATTTTCTCCAGTCAATAAAATATTTTTAGTCTGTTCTTAACATCCTAGTACTGTAGTCTTCAGGGAATTGATTTCTTCTTTAAAAAATTTTTTAAGTCAGTTAATCCTCTTGAGAGAAGTGGCCCTGTGTACAAAAGGATCACAGTTTTTGCCATCATAAAAAATACAAAGCAAGCTCATATAGGGTAGAAACATCTCAACTCAACAAGCCCTAAATCTCTGTTCTCCACCTTCCTGGACTTAAAAAAAAAAGGTGTCACCCCAGAAAATATTCTTCAAATTTAATATAGCATAAGTTGGAGAATATTGCCTCTTTAAATAAAAATGAGAAGTGACAAAAATCTTAAAACTTACACATTCAGAGTGAATATTGTTGGTACTAATGTAGTTTTTGAGACAACATGAAGAGAGATATATGGGTTAAAGTAACATAAAGACACATTGGCTGTGAAACATTCAGAAATTGCCTCTGTTCTGGGACTTACATAAAAAGAAGACAATTGAGAGTGAAATTCCTGAAGAAATTAAGGTTTGGAAAAATTATATATTTTAATCTTATTAAATTTATATCATGATTCTAAAGAAAGAAAATTATTCTTTTTTGAAATTATTGTAGTAATATGGCATGAATTTAGAAGTAATTATTTTATAATGCATACCATTTTGGAAGTAGACAGAAGGAGTCAATTATGCTAAAAGAAAATCTGGAAAACTAATATTGTAAGAATGAAGTTTTGAACAGATATACAGTTACAGTAGAGCCTTGATTAGATAAATGCAATTTTCCTCCTGATATTTATAACTGCTTATGCCTCTTTTTCATTTGGTAGTTATGAATATGACACTGAAAAGATGATTTGTCCTACAGTTGAAAGACTTTCTCCCATATTTATTAAGAAATTTTGGTTAATTCAATATAATTTAAAAATTTCACATAAGATTCTATTTTCATATCTGAAGGAATCTCTTATCTCACTAATAAATTATCTAATATGTCACAGATAGCTCTGGGGTTATAATAATAGTTAGAAATGCATGACTCTTTTACTATCATCTAGAGAACATTTTATTATGTGATTAAGTAGTAAGCTAATGAGGTCAAGAATTTTTTAAAAAATAGTTTTATATAATCTGTAATTTAATTTAGATTAAAAATATTCATATATGAATCTACTTCTGAATTTATACTTTTGCACCCTCTATAATTCACCTTCTGTTAATTGAGGTTTTATTATTTCTTTTCCCTTCCATGACTTTAAATTTGAATTAAAAAAAATCATACTGCCTATGAATTGTACTTAAATAACCAGAATACAGATATGTGGAAATTGTTAGAAAAAATGACCAGTTGAAATCAAGAGAAAGGAAAGGAAACAGTGAAAAAGAAATGAAGAGGGGTTATGACAAAAACTTAGTTATCTTATAATGATTTATACTTGCTTGAAATTACTGAACATTTTAAAAAATTAGAGCTTGAATATACAACACACAATAAGGTTTAAATAAATTTATGATCCAGTGTTCCTCTTAGGAAAGTATTGTCACTTTTTGTAGAATATTGGTGATAGAGGTTGTGGTTCAGTGGTAGAGCGCTTGCCTAGTATGTGTGAGGCACTGTGCTTGATTCTCAACACCACATATAAATAAATTAATTAAATAAAGGTCCATCAACAACTAAAAAATATTTTTAAAATACAGTAATAGACTTTTCAAGTGATAAACATGTGGAACTAAGCATGATCTAGAAGAATAAAAAAAAAACAAGAAAAAAGTAAATGTTAGTCTAATTCTTAATTGTTTTATGTTCAACCAGAAATAAAATTGAACAGGAACATTAAGATTCAGAAGAGGTTGCAATGGCAACATGGAGAAACTCACAGAACAATGACACTTAGGAAAACTATCAGGGATGCATAGTTAATATTTTATATGTAACATTGTATTTTGTTTGGTAGACCCCTCCTCTGTCACTGCAAATATTCAGTAAAATATCTTATATCATTAACACAAGCCTCATAAGTGAGGATATGCTTTATATCTGCTTAGGTGTGTAACAGAGGAAAGAGAACAACCACCAGGGTAAGTGATAGGTATACAATTGTGATTTGCCAATCAAAAATAATATCAAAGTAAACCAACAAAAGATAATATTTATAAGGTTAAAATATTGGAAAAAATGCAAGAAAGACTCAGAAAGAGAAAGAAAATAAATTCAAGTCTTCAGTAAAAATAGGAAAGCAGACCTAAAAGTGTTCATGAGGATGTAAATCTTGGAGAGTTTCCACAAATTTGTTAAGGATATTAAATCTTCATTGTTTATGAGCTAGAGATGCTGAAGTCAACTGTATGTTGCTTATAAAACCTTTAGCAAAGAAGCATGATGCCAGATGAAGTAAACTAATTTAATGCAAAGTAAATATTTTGAGGAAAAAATATGAAATATGGTATAGAAGATAAAAACTTAAATACTGTGATAATATTCTGTATTATTTTGTTTTTACATTTAAATAACTTTATTAAAGCAACATATTATCCCTTTGGGATGTTTGTATTTATGGACTTTGAGAAAATAAAACAAACTCAGAACCTTGTATTTATTTAGTGAAATTTTGAGTAAAAATTATATGAGTGAAATATTCTACAGCTGAATATAATATTGAAGGAGGTTGGGTGTGGATGCAACATGGTTATGAAAGATCTCAAGAAAAAAGTTATCTCAAGCAGAATTGTCTTCTTCATTTCTATTTCTTTTTCTTCTTTATGTATTTTTTTAAGGTAGAAATCAGCTATGAGAAACCACACAAAGGTCACAGCCTTTATTCTTCTTGGACTAACAGATGATCCACAATTACAGGTGGTGGTTTTTCTTCTCCTTTTTTTCACTTACATGTTGAGTGTTACAGGGAACCTGACCATCATTGCCCTCACCCTATTGGATTCTCATCTCAAGACACCCATGTACTTCTTCCTCCGGAATTTCTCATTTTTAGAAATTTCGTTCACAACTGTCTGTATCCCCAAATTTCTTGTTAGTATGGCAACAGGTGATAAGACCATTTCTTACAATGATTGTGCAGCACAGCTGTTTTTCACTATTCTCTTGGGGGCCACTGAATTTTTTCTTCTGGCTGCCATGTCCTATGACCGCTATGTGGCTATCTGCAAGCCTCTGCACTACATGACCATCATGAGAAGCTCAGTCTGCAACCTGCTGGTGTTTGCTTCGTGGGTGGCTGGTTTCCTGATCATTTTCCCACCACTCATCATGGGTCTCCAGCTTGATTTCTGTGCAACCAATGCTGTAGATCATTTCTTCTGTGATGTCTCCCCTATACTTCAGCTCTCTTGCACAGACACAGATCAAATAGAATTAATGATGCTTTTCTCAGCCATTCTGACACTCCTGGTTACACTGATGTTGGTAATTCTCTCTTACACACACATCATCAGGACTATTCTGAGAATCCCTTCTTCTCAACAGAGGAAGAAAGCCTTCTCCACGTGTTCTTCTCACATAGTTGTTGTGTCCATCTCTTATGGCAGCTGCATCTTCATGTATGTGAAACCTTCTGCAAAGGAAAGAGTGTCCTTAAATAAAGGTATAGCTCTGCTCAGTACTTCCGTTGCCCCCATGTTGAATCCCTTCATCTATACACTGAGAAACAAACAAGTGAAAGATTCTTTTCAGCACATTATCAAAAACATAAAGCTTTCTCACTGAAGTGAACCATTTTAATGATTTCCTAAGGTTATGAGTAAACTAAGAAGATTGGACTGTTCAATATGTATATTCAATATATATCTGTTCAATATCTATATTCAAAATCTCATGACCTTTTTCTTGACTGATAATTTTTATTGTGGTCTGCCTAATCTCCAAAGCCTAATACTTATTTCTGTTTTTCTTCATGCCGAGAGCACATAAGAAAGATACTTTTTGGTTTTGGTTAAAATCATTTGATTTATTTATTTTGTTGCTGTACTTATTTCCTCTCAAAATTCTGTCAGAGGGAGACAGTAAGAATTCATTTTTTCCATATTTCTTCTCAATATGCTGGAAGTCAGGGACTGAATTTGTTATATATTTTATATGGTGTCTAATACACTTTCTAGATTTGATCACCCAATGCGCTTATAATTAGTAGATGTAGAAAGTGAAATCTAATTTTAAAAATTTTAGTATTTAGTACAAACTTGAAGAAATCAATTTAATAATGTTTCTTTAACTACATAATTTGACAGTTTCAAATTTTTAACCATCCCTAGAGAGATTATTTATTTTTAGAAACACGTTAAGAAATGTTATAAAGATTAAGACATTGCTGCTATGGCAGTTATCCAATAAAAATTATAGACAACACTATGGATTACTTATAGTCTGTTAAGTTTTGTGAAATGTAGTAGTTTCATTGTTAAGACTTTGTATGACAGATATTGTCATGCATGTTAATCCATAAAATATATACAGCATGTAAGGCTTAGATAATCTGCAAATGACAAAAAATAAAAAATGTATATGTATAGAAACACACTGATTCAAAAAATGGTCTGTTACTATTCACAAACCTCATGCATTGTTAACAAAATAAAGTTGAAATCTATCTGGCTTTGTTTCATTTAGGATGCAAAATAATAGTAACCTCCTTTCAGAGTACTCCATAGATTTAAAAGATGTCATATATAAAATTAAGTCCATATGGCTCTAATAGAGTATATTATTTTTCAAACTAAGTGAAGTGAACATTAAAATTAGATACAATGATCACAGACATTCATGTAAAACCGAATGTTTTTACTCTTTTTCTTTGAGTGGTATCATATGTCAGTTTGATCAAAAGAATTTTCCCTAAAAGAGTTTTATAAGTTTGCTCTATGTTTTAGTTTTCACAGAATATAACTGGTGATCTTACAGAAAATTTCTTAAAGGTTGGATTTATTTGACTTACACATAGCTAAATAGGTTTTGTCCCAAATGCAAGTAAATGATCCTGAATTAAAAAGTAGTGAAAAATTTTAAATCTATGTAGCTAAATAAATATTCATGGGGGCATTGTGAATTTTCAAGTATACTTTTAAAATAGAGGGCATGCTTGTTTAAGTGGTTTTCATAAAACTGTAGTACTTTAAGAATATTTCATTTGAAATAGAAGATGACTTATTAAAGAAATACCCTTCAGTTGTTACTATTTGGCTTTGTTTGCAATCAGGAACTAAATTTTAAATGCCCCCAATTTTCTACCTTATAGATAACATCTATATTCAAAAAAATTTTATTCAAAATCTTTCTCATCTGACAAAAATTCTGATGCTAGAATATCTCAGATTTTCCTGTGAACACTCTTGCCTCTGTCTTAATTTTTTGTCAAATGTAATAATGTCGAATATTTATTTTATATTTTGAAATACTATATTGCTTATTTACTTAACTTATTTTTTATATTTAAGCTTCAAGTATATTTAGCTCTTCTAAAAGTCTGATATAAAAGTAAATTCAGAAATAATTTCATAAAGATCACAGAATGTAATTTATCCTCTTTTTCTTTATACTAAAAAGAATTATCAATAACTGTGAGATTCAGGAATATATTTACTATATTTAACTACTTAGAATGCATAAGTTTTTTTCCATTTCTAGACTATTTTTAAGGAGATAATTGGAATACAAAAGAAAAAAAATCATAGGCCTAAGCTACAATGAGAAATTATCAGTGGAAGAAAATCCCCACTTAATTTTAAACAAATTATGAATTTGTGAATAAATATTTGTATAAGCACCAGAGATGAGACTGGGTTATTTGAGACTGTGATGTGCAAATTATCTTAGACTTTAAAAAATATTAAAATCCTTATTGTGCACAGTGTCTCCCATTTCTGATATTCCTTCCTCTCTGAAACTGAAAGAGAAAGCTATAGCTAACATTTATTTTCAGGTTGTATATATTGAATAAGTGATAATAAGAGCTATATTCAAAGTATATCAATTGTCTCTTAAATAACTTGTTTGCTTTGATCTCTTACTCATTTACCTCATTTCTATTTAAAAAAAAAAACCTTTCTAATTTGCAGTCCCACCAACAATGTATAAATGTTCCTCTTATGATTTACATATGAGGTGAAAAAATGTTGGGGTGAAATGATTGGGTTATGAGAGCCTTAGCCTAATCAGTGCATTAATCCACTTAAACAGATTAACATAAAATAAATGTTTTCCTTCTTTCAAAATTATGAGTGGACTTTTATTGAATAATGGTGATATTTAGCAAATCAATAAAATTCAACATCAGGATTTAACTATCAACAGGCAGGAAATATAATTAAAGGAATACAAGAGAAAGTACATATACAAATGCCTATAATATCCATTGATATCCTAATATTTACTCCCTAGTTTTATGATCTTAAGCAAGATAATTACCATTTTATTTCTTTTCAGCAAAATTGTGAATTTTCTCATCTCACAAGAAAATTTTGAGTATAATGCATAATTGTATATAATGCATAATTCTTATCCAGTTACTCAACTCAAAAAAAGATCTGAAACAGCATGAAAGAACTTTTGACTTTTCTCTTATATCTTTATCTTTTTCTCTCATATCTCTTTTCTCTCTTATCCCATCATATTCCCATATTATTTTTTCTTAACATACTGTACTCCTTTGATTTCAGAACCACATTAAGAAATAAACACAACATAGGATTTGGGTGGGGATCAGGCAGAAAAATCTCATATATTTTTTAATTTACTCAATATTTTGCTATAAAAATATATCAAAGAAATAAAGCTTTAAAGGTCCAAGATCTTTAGGAGGAGGTGTGTTGGTCAGCCTTCCATTGCTGGGACAAAATACCTGAGAAAAACAAAAGGAGAAAAAGTTTATTTTGGCTCCCAGTTTCAGCTGTTCCAGGCCATAGTTGGTTGGCCCCATGGCTTTGGGCTTATAGCAAGGCAGAGCATCATGGCAGGGAGTAGGTGATAGAGCAAAGCTGCTTCCTTCATGGCAGTTGGGAGGCAAAGGGAGAAAAAGGAAGGGGCTAGGTTTCCAATGTAACCCTTAAGGGAATGCTTCCTAATGACCTAGTTCCTCCATCCAGGCCCTACCTCCTAAGTTTCCACTATATCCCTCTAGTGCCATTAGCTGGTGACCAAGTGTTTAACACTTGAGATTTTGGGGGACATTTAAGATCACAATTTTAACAGGTAAGTTTGGTAAAATGTCACTGATTATGCATGATGTTTTCTTTTGTTGCCATGTTTCTGAGCTGCTGGGCCATGGGGCAGGGTGCTTTTTCTTCTTCTTTATGTTCTGAATTTGACACTTCATTGGTGCAGACTTTTCATGCCAACCAGAGAACACTGCTCCACCAAACACATGCCTCATGCTTGAGGCATCATGGGAAGTACAAAAAGCACATTTTTCCTCATAAATGTTTTATTGGAAGTGATAGATACCATAAGGAACTTCCATATTTTGGTTGCCTGAAGGAATAGTGAAAGAGGAAGACAGCAGCTCTCACATAATAACTTCAAAATGCACCTCCCTACTTTCATGTTTACTTCTATTCTCTTTATTCTACGAATTTGCCATATTGACCCTGCAGTGGAAAAAATGAGTTATGATTAAAGCAAATGGATAATTAAGAATGAGGAACAGTTTTTAAATAATTTTTCTCAATCTTTGCCAATGAACACTTTTTAAAAAATGGTTGAAGTACAATATGCAGAGTAAAAAGTATTCAAGATAAGAATATACAGTATGAGACTTTTAGCAAAGTAAATGTATAACCACCACCTACATTAAAAAAAAACAAAAACATTACAACATTAACAGCACTCCAGGAGCATCCTTAATCCATTAATAATCCCTAGTGCTCTTTGCACCCAAAGTAGCTGTTTTCCTAATCTAATCCTGTATGTCAGTAATTCATGTTTTAAATTTACACAAATGAAGCAACATTGTGTTAATATGTTTGTAAGATTCTTTTGATGTCATTGCATGAAGTAGTAGGTAACTTATCCTCATAGTGGAAAACAACATTTCTTAAGGATCTCTTTGCATTCTTAAAAATTGGTGAGGATTCTAAATGGCTTTTGTTTATTAGATTATATCCTTTGATATTTACCATAATAGAAACAAAGGCAGAATTGAAAAATGCAAATATTAATTCACTTAAAATAATGTTAATAAACCCATTATTTGTAAAGCATAATAGACATTTTAAATAAATAACTGTATTTTTCAAAATAAAAAATTGTGATAAGAGTGGCATTATTTTATGTTTTTTCAAATCTCTTAAATTCAATTCTGCTTCCTTATTCAATCTTCTGTAATGTTCCTGCTATTCCACTTTGGTTGAATTATATAGTATGTCTCCCATCGATATGTAGTTTGGAAAAGAAAGAGAATTTGGATAGACTTTTGGGAAATTTACAGATATTATTTTTGGTACTATCCCCAATTCAAAAATATTCATTTTTTTTTTATTTTTAGAATAAGTCAGTGCATTTAAACTTTGTCAGTTATTCTTTTTAAAATTTTATTAGGTCATTTTAGTTTTAAAAAAACTAAAGTCAGCATAATAATGAATAAGAAAAATCTGAAAGCATTTTCTTTAAAATCTGGATCAAGACAAGCTGTCCACTCTTACCACTGCTATTTAATATAGTACTAGAAATTCTCGGCAGAGCAATCAGGCAAGAGAAGGAAAGGAAAGGGATACAAATCACAAAAGAAGAGGTCAATCTATTACTGTTTGCAAATTATATGATCCTATACCTATAAGATCCAAACAGTTCCACCAAAAACTGTTAAAAGTAATAAACAAATGTAAAGTAGCAATTTACAAAATGAATATACAAATATCAATAGTTTTTCTATAAGTGAATCCATTAAGTTATAAATCAGAAAAGCAATTCTATTCTCAATTGCTTTGAAATTAAAATAAAAATACCTAGAAATAAATCTAGCTGAGGAGGTGAAAGTTCTCCACATGAAAATTATAGAACATTGAATAAAGAAATTGAAGAAGGCACTAGAACATGTCCCATGATCATGAACAGCATATTAGTGAGCTTTTTTTACTGCTGTGACTAAAATAACTGGAAAAAACAATTTTAATGAAAAAAAAGTCTATTTGGGGGCTCACAGTTTCAAAGGCTTCAGTCCACAGACAGCCAACTTCATTACTCAAGGATTGAGGTGAGGCAGAACATCATGGCAGAAGTGTTTGGTGGAGGAAACAGCTCAAGATATCATACCAAGAAGCAGAGAGAAACTCACCACATTAAAAAAAATTATACCCCAAAGACACCTTTCCACCACACCCACATCCTCCAGCCATATCTCAACTATCTTTAGTTACCACCCAGTTAATACCATCAGTGGTTTAATTTACAGACTAGTTTAAAGCTCTCATAACATAATCATTTCACCTCTGAATGTTCTTACATTTTCTCACACATGATCTTTCTGGGGGTAAACCCAATATGTAAAGCATAACAAGCAGAATTAATATTGTGAAAATGGTCATGCTACCAAAAGCAATATATAGATTCAATACAATCCTCCAAAAATGCCAGTGACATTCTTCAGAGACTAGAAGAAAACTTCTAAAATTCATGTGGAAAAAATAAAAGACCTAGAAAATCCAAAGCAATTATAAGCCAAAAAACTAATGCTAATGGTGCTGGGAAATTTGGTCAGCCATATGTGGAAGAATTAACTAGACTCTCCCACCTTTACAAAAATCAACTCAAAATGGATCAAAGACCTCAGAATTAGACAAGACAAAAAACTGTGCAACTCCTAGAAGAAAATATAGTGCCAACACTCCAACATAGAGCCACAGGCAATGAAAAATAGTTGCTTAACAAACAACAGCAACAAAACCCAAAGAAGCAATGTATATAACTGAAAGTAATAAAGAAATAATCTGAAAGAGAAAAACAAAATTGACATTGCCTTTCTCAATAGGACCTGTAAAACTCAGGAAATAAGGCCAAGAACTAACAAATGGGATGGCCTCAAATTAAAAACAAACAAAACAAAACAAAACAAAAAAAACAAAAACAAAAACTTCTGCACAGCAAAGGCAAGATAGAGGAAGAGGGTAAAAAGAGAACTTATGGACTGGGGTAAAATCTTTGCTAGTTACTCTTCTGGCAAAGCATTAATATATAGAATACATAAAGAACTCAAAACAACTTCCGCAGTCTGGCTGGGCACAAATCATGAGCCACTGAAGCAGGAACAAACTTTATTTCTGAACTCCACCAGCACGCTCCATGCACACTCCACACATGCTCCTGGGAACTCCTCCTGAAAGCCACACGGCTCATCCAGGAACCAGTAGCCAGAAATATCCTCCAGAAATCCCTCCTCCTGCACTTCCCCAACCAATGGGAACTCTCTGGGAATCCCTGGGAATCCCCACAAGAACTCCAAAGTAGTGTGAGACCTGCAAAGTAGCGGCCGAGGCGGATAGTAATGCCTTGCCTGTCAATCAATATTATTGGCAAAATACCAGAGGCCATTCTAACTCAGCTGTGGCTCTCAGCATCTCCCCCCCTCTGTTTAATTAAACAACAAGTAATGTGGCTTAGGGACCGTGCCTGTTAGGTTGTTCAATACAACATCTGGTCCTTACCCGTCATCAGATGAGCTGACCTCTAGGCGTCAGCCTCCTGTCTTAGGTTGGTACCACTGCAATTGGATCATACCCGTCACTGACTACTGGTCCAGCATACAGCCATACTTGTGGATAGGTCTATGCACCAGTGGGGGGGGGATGAGGTTCTTTGCCTCACCTCTGTTGGCCTCCAAATTTGGCCTTGGTGCCAGTGGGGGGGGTGAGGTTTTTTGCCTCACCTCTGTTGGCCCCCAAATTTTAGACCATCACTAGCAGAAGGGAGGAGGATACAGAAATGCCACAACACTAACCCAATTGACGGCTCCTTTGAAAAATAGTACCACCGGTGACACCATCAGCAAAGATACTCCAGCATTACCACAATTCGCTGCAACAACAGATAGTTCACAATATATACAAGTTATACATAGTCCAGGCAAGTTCTGCAAGCAGTTCATAGCGGAGGAATCTATCAATATGTCCATTTCCTTCCAAAGTAAATCGACTCATTGATTGAGCATTACTTGTTGAGTTATTATTCATTGATGCATCAGTTTATACAGTTTACTGTGATAGCTATCAAAGAAGCTGTAGTTTGGTTTTATCTTTGTCTTCACTGGCACTAGGATGAAGATAGGAATTCTGGCAATGATGGCTAAATAAAAAATTATGTAACATTCTAACAGGCACTAAGAAAACAATTTTCTGAACAATTTACATTATCCTGAACAGAATTATTAAATATAATGAAAAGGAAAGGTGAAAGTAAACAAACAGATCTGTAAACCTCCTTATTCGTTCACATATTAAAACAATCCTCAACAGCTGTTTACCCAATTTAAATTAAACCATTTAAATCACGTGAATAAAAAAATTCAGATCCATTTTTTCATGAGCACTCCTCATATATGAATATATGAACATATGCACATACAGACATATAACACAAAACAGAAGTGTGCACACATAACATAATATATACAACACATAACATAATAGTAAAGACCTTGTAGTTTTTCACAGGTGAAATCTCCATTGCAATGTTTAAAAACTCCACAGTCAAAAAATAAAACTGATAAGAAAAACATTAACCTAGGTCTGTATGAGCTCAAGAAATAAAATAGAACTTTATGATGTGGGAAAAGGCAATAATGAAATAGATATTGACAAAAGCATCATGGTTACTCACTGTTGCAGATGTAAGAATAGCCAAGCTGGAGCTCTGGATATCAGCTGTTATGGATTTGAGCCAAATCATCTTCTTTTTGGTCTTTAGAAATCGCTTTGGTTAGTCTCTCTGGAATCCAAATCGGCTGCTGTTCTCCCTGTGCAAACACACAAACAGAACCCCGACTCCAGACAATCACTGGGTCAGGACCTTTCCATTGTCCTGTTAGAATATCCTTCCAAAGTACCTTAGGCTTATGTACATTTTTTGGATGCATATGCCTTTCCGCAGCACTAAGCCCTGATGAATCCAAATTTAAAAAGTTTAGAGTAAAAAGTGTTATTTTAAGTTTATCTTTGGGGATATATACCCCTTTCCAATTCCCTCTTTTTGCTTTAATAAGTACATTTTAATAGTTTTATGAGCTCTTTCAACTATGCCTTGTCCCTGTGGATTGTATGGGATTCCTGTTATGTGAGTAATGCCAAATGATGAGAAAAATTGTTTAAAAGAGTTAGAGGTATAGCCAGGACCATTATCTGTTTTTAACTGTTTTGGAACACCCACAGTGGCAAAATTTTGTAAGCAATGAGCTATAACATCTTTAGTTTTTTCTCCGGCATGAAGGGAGCCCATCAAAAATCCAGTAGAAGTATCAACTGTAACATGAAAATATTTTAACTTTCCAAATTCTGGCAAGTGTGTAACGTCCATCTGCCAAATATGGTTAGGTATCAGTCCTCTAGGATTGACTCCAAGATTAACTTGTGGTAAAAAGGTCACACAATTTTGACATTGTTTTATTATTTGTCTAGCTTGTTTCTTAGTTATTTTAAAATGCTTTTGTAAAGTATTAGCATTGACATGGAACTATTTATGGAAATTTGTAGCTTCTTCTAGTGTAGAGAAAATATGTATGTCATGTGTAGTTCAACGTCTAAATCATTGCCCAAACTAAGGGCTCCAGGCAATCCTGTACGTGCTCTGGTATGTCCTATAAAGAATGGATCTTTTCTGTCCCAGATTAAACTTTGTATAGTGGAAAACAAAGAGAAAACAGTAGAGGAAGGGGAAATCCTACCAACATTTTCAAGGGATACTATAGCATTAACTATATACTGACTATAAGAAAACAAATTAAATACAGAATCTTTAAACATCACAAAAGCTTGTAAAACTGCATTAAGCTCTACCTTTTGAGCTGATTGTTTGGGTACTAAAAATGTAA
The DNA here is from genome assembly GCF_045843805.1 of Urocitellus parryii. NCBI lineage: Eukaryota > Metazoa > Chordata > Mammalia > Rodentia > Sciuridae > Urocitellus > Urocitellus parryii. The sequence continues at coordinate 61,384,750 of NC_135535.1, read as the reverse complement.
AACTTTGATCAGGGGTAACTACTGCTGCTGTACCATTATTTGACCCATCAGTGAATACATTTGGAGCATTCATGATAGGGGTTTTTCTTGTCATTTTTGGAAAAACTACAGGATGCTTAGATGAAAAAGACAACAAAGGATTAGATGGTAAGTGATTATCAAATGAAACATTAGATTTACACATGATTATTGCCCAAGTATTTAACTCATTAGCTAACTCATCAATTTGATCCATAGTATATGGAGTAATAATTTTATTGGGAGAAATTCCAAACACTCCCTTTGCTGCTTTTGTTCCTTTGAGTATTAATTGTCCTACAGCCTCAGGATACCTAGTAAGAATAGTGTTAGGAGAATAAGATAAATGTATCCACAATAATGGACCTTCTTGCCAAAATACTCCTGTAGGAATATTTTTTGTTGGTATTACAATAAATAATAAAGGCAAACATATCAATTCTATCCAAATGCATATTTTCCATATATGTTTCAATAATTTTTAATGCCTTTCATGCTTCAGGTGTTAACATGCGGGGTGAATTTGGATTTGATGGACCTTTTAGGATATCAAATAAAGGTCCCAACTCTCCTGTTGGTATGCCTAGATAAGGTCTTATCCAATTTATGTCTCCTAATAACCTTTTAAAATTATTAAGTGATTTGATTTGATCTACTTGTATTTGAATTTTTGGTGGACGGACCATGGTTGAGGATAATAGAACTCCTAAATAATTAATTGGAAAATTTAATTGTACTTTATCTATTGCTATCTCTAGATTATAATTTTTTAATAAATTTGTAAGTGTGGCATAACATTCTAGCAATATGTTTTTATCTTTGTGTGCTAACAATACATCATCCATATAGTGAAATATTTGTAGTTTAGGATTTTGATTTCTAAGTGGCTGGATTGCTTTGTTAACATAAATTTGACACATAGTTGGTCTGTTAGCCATCCCTTGAGGGAGTACTTTCCATTTATATCTCTGATCAGGACTTTTTCATGATTCAGTGCAGGGATAGTAAATGCAAAACGTGGACTATCCTCAGGATGTATTGGAATTGAAAAAAAACAATCTTTAATATCTATAGCTAAAACGTACCAGGTTTATGGCAAAGCAGACAATTGAGGAATCCCTGATTGAGCAGGTCCCATAATAACCATTTCATTATTAATGGCTCTTAAATCTTGCAATATTCTCCATTTACAAGATTTCTTTTTAATGACAAAAATAGGAGTATTATAGGGAGATATGGAAGGTTGTATATGTCCCTTCGCTAATTGTTGTTTGACCTGGTCTTGGGCTACTTGTATCTTTTCTTTAGTCAGGGACTACTGAGGAACCCATAATGCTCTTTCTGATTTCCAAGTATTTTTTATTGCTTCAGTTACCCCTTCTGAAAACCCAATCCATGTCTATTTATTCCTTGATCTATTTGAATTAGTGCTGCTATACCTTGTTCTTGTTCTCCTAATCTTTTTTCTTTCCTGTAACCTTGTCTAGCCCTAATAGTGGGCATATTTGGATTGATGTTATTTGTTAATGTCAAACCTAATTGATCTAGGACATCTTGTCCCCATAAATTTATCGGAAGATGATCCAATACATATGGCTGTATAGTTCCTTCACATCCTTCAGGATCCTTCCAATCTAATACCATTGCACTTCTATGGGGATTAGTTGCCACTCCTAGGCCTCGAAGCATTTGAGTGGCTTGTTGTAATGGCCAATGTTTTGGCCATTCTTGACAAGAGATGATGCTAAGGTCTGCACCTGTATCCAGTAGCCCATTAAATTCATGTCCTTGAATATTTAGTTTTAGCATTGGGCGAGAATCTAAATTTAAAGACAGCATAGCCAATCTACACCAGTGGAGCCTAATCCCCTGGAACCTCTTTCTATACTACTACTGGAAAATGTATCATGTAGGCTGGGTATTATTAATAACTGTGCTATTCTATCTCCTGGTGAAATTACTGATATACCCTTTGGAGAACTGGCTATAATTTTTATTTCACCTTCATAATCGGTATCAATTACCCCAGGACTTATCATAAGTACTTTTAGAATAGAAGAACTGTGTCCTAACAATAAGCCTACTGTTCCTTGGGGAAGAGGTCCTTTTACTCCTGTGGGAATGATTTGAACTCCTATCTCTGGAGTTAGTACTGCTCTGGCAGAGGCGCAGATGTCCAACCCTGCACTCCCTCTGGTTTGTCTGATGAGAGATCTGATGGATAATGTGTCCTGGGCACTACCCTGATGGTGTTGCTGGGTTCCTCCATGGTGTTTCTGAGTTCCTCCAGTGCCCTGTATATTTGTGGTCATGGGCCCTGGAGCATTGGGCCCCCCTGTCCGTTTTTTGGCAATGAAGCCCGATGACTTTCTCCACAATATTGTGGGTAAACACCTGATCCTTGTCCGTTTTTTGATAAGAGAGTACCCTCTATGGGATTTGAGAATGGCATTCATTAGCCCAATGTCTCCCTCTACGGCATCATGGGCAAATACCCGGTATTCTACTCCTTTGATACCTAGCTTTGTTAAACCCTCCAACTATGGGGCAATTCCTTTTAAAATGTCCTGTTTGTTTACAATTGTTGCATGTTCTTGGCCTGGCAAGAAAGGCTGTTATACTGCAGCTGCCAAGACTTGCCCTTGTTCATTAATGTCTCTACATAATTTAATATATGTGTTTAAATCTCCATGTTTGCATGGTCTAATGACCTCTCTGCACCAACGATGTGCTTGGTCATAAGTAGGTGTTTGAATAAGCCGATCTACAAATTCAGCGTAAGGTTCATTAGCTTCCTGTATTACCTTAGATAATTGACCTTGTAAATCTCCATGTCTTTGTAAAGTCTTCCATGCCCTAACTGCGTCTGCAGCAATTTGTGCATATATAGCAGGATCATATTCAATTTGTTGCCGTTGACCCTCATAAGGTCCTTTTCCTAACAACATATCTAGATTTCTTTGAGGGTAACTGGCTGCTACATTTCACCTAGCCATCTCCATGCAAAATTCCTTATTGGCAACCTTCCATAACAAATATTGTCCTCCATTTAGCACAGATTTACATATGCTAGCTCAATCTGCTGGCGTCATGTCCAAGTTGGTAATGGATTCAACCATGCTTACAGTAAAGGGTCCTTGAGGACCATAGGTTGTTACAGCCTCCTTTAACTGCTTCACTGTTTTGAAATCTAAAGCATGGTGAATTCGCTGCCCTCCTGCCTGCTCAAGTACAGGGCATGCTAATCTTTGAGGTCCTATCTCAGGATCCCATCTATCAACTATGGGGGTTGAGGGCCACTCAGCTGTCTCTATAGGTGGATCAGTTGGTTGAATTACGCCCTCTGGTGATAGAATGGTGTTGGTAGCAGCCTCCTATTGTAGATTTTTCCGTAATAGCTGTTTCTTCTCTAAGCTTTCTTCCTTTAAATTTTCTTCCTCTATCTGACTAGCTCGAGAGACCTTCTCTTTTACTTGATCTAAAATGTCTTTCTCCATGGTCTAAACCTCTACCAATTTACTTAACACTCTTTGGTTTGTTTTTTACTAATTTCTAATATACTATAAAGATAAGCAACCCAATAAGATAACACAAAACAAAACCGAAACAGAATGAAACAAAAACAGAACAAAAAATCATTGTATCAATTTTCCTATTTTCTTGACATGTGCATTTGTGGTCTATTTCTATCTCTTCCTCGGGGCGAACAACTTCAAACCTTGAGCCAACCATTTTTCCCAGGTTGCCTGAGAAAGTTCTAGGGATAGGCAGCTTGAAAGAAAAACAAAACAAATCAAAACAAGAACACATTGTTTTTTGAAATGGTCACCCATTCTCTTGCCTTCCCTTAGGGGCGAGCAATTTCACTTACCTCTGATCTTCAGACATTCCCCGCAGAGGCCACCAAATGCCGCAGTCTGTCTGGGCACAAATCATGAGCCCCTGAAGCAGGAACAAACTTTATTTCTGAACTCCACCAGAACGCTCCACACACGCTCCCTGGAACTCCTCCTGAATGCCACGCGGCTCGTCCAGGAACCAGCAGCCGGAAATATCCTCCAAAAATCCCTCCACCTGCACTTCCCCAACCAATGGGAACTCTCTGGGAATCCCCGGGAATCACCACGAGAACACCAAAGTAGCGTGAGAACTGCAAAGTAGCAGCTGAGGTGGATAGTAATGCCTCGCCTGTCAATCAATACTATTGGCAAAATGTCAGGGGCCATTCCGACTCAGCTGTGGCTCTCAGCAAAAACAACAACAACAACAACAACAAAACCACAAAAAACAAACCAATCACTAAATGGGCAGAGATGAACTAAACATTTCTCAAAAGAATAAATACAAATGGTCAACAAATATATGAAAACATGTACAACATCATTAACAATTAGGGAAACGAAAATCAAAACTACTGTGAAATTTCATCTAATTCCATTTAGAATGGCAGCAATCAAGATAGAATACAAATAAGTGTAAATGCTGGCAAGAATGTGGAGAAAAATGAACACTTTATACTGCTGGCAGGATTGTAAATTAGTATAGCCACTATGGCAATCAGAAGTAGGTCTCCTCCCAAGGCTAGATATAGATCCATCCTATGACCCACTTAGACCATTCCTTGATATTTATTCTAAAGAACTGAAGTCATCATACTCTAGTGGAACATGCATACCCATTTATTTTAGCTGCACAATTCACAATAGCCAAACTATGGCACCTGCCTGAGTGTCCATTAATAAATAAGTGGATAAAGAAAGCATGGTATTTATATACACAATGGAGTTTCATTCCGTCAAAAAGAAAAATGAAATGATGTCATTTGCAGGAAAATGAACAGAATCTGAGTCCTTTATGTTAAGCAAAATAAGACAAAGTCAAAGGTCAAGAGTCATATATTTTGTCTCATGTGGAAGCTAGAGAGAAAAAAGGAAAAGAAAGACTGGAGGATGAGTAGATTAGAGGACATTGACCAGAGAGAGAGAAGGGAAAGGAAATGAGAAGTACTGGGAATTTATATTGGCCAAATTATATTGTTCTAGTGTGTGCATGTATGCATATGTAACAAAAATCCCACCATTATTTATATCTGTAAGGTACCAATTAAAACATGAATAAATGGGGGAAAATAGTTGCTAAACAAACAACAGCAACAAAAACAAAAAAAGCAACTTATATAACTGTCAGTAATAAAAGAAATAGTTTCAAGAGAAAACAAAATGACATTGAGCATTTATTATTTTAAACATATTCCCCTTGAGACTAACTTAATTAAGCCATTTGGTACATATAATCCCTAAGGTCTCTAGTAAGAATAAAAATACTGCCTATTTCATTATCATGCTATGACTTGGAATCACAGAAGATCCAGAAATTCAACAAGGAGAAGAAAGATTACCTGTGGTTCTAGGTATGTCCTCCTACTCAACATTTCCTGTAAAATAACATTAAGGGTTTGAGAAACAGATTCTGTGGTTTTGGTTTTCTTTTGACCATAGATAACTAGTCATTGCCTTCTTCAGTTCAAATCAAGAAAGTGAAACTAGGTACGTGAAAGTATAAATAAGTGACTGAAAATATACTCCTTTTCAGGCTTTTAAGTTTAGCTTTGAGGAAGTTTGTAGAATTCAGATGAGAATACAACACTTTGATATTTTCTTTCACATGTATGTTTATATGTTTATATCCAATAAAACATACTATTACATCTCTATGTTTAATTACAATACAGTTTTATATATAATTAAGATATTGATGATAAACTAAAAAAAAATCAGAATATATAACTTAAAGGTGTTTTTTTCTCTAAATTTCTGTGAAAATAGCATAACTTCCCCATTCAAATGTGGAGGGAATATGCATCCCTTTTAATAGGGCAGTAATTTAGATAGATTTACCAAAGGGAATCCAGGTGTGTATGTTCTCAGGCCACTGATTCCACAGAGCTCTTTGCTGAGGTTTGGTAGATGACTGTTACATGATTGGAGTTCTAAGTACTATCTGCCTTCTTTGTTTTCACAGATGTCTGGCTCTGAGCCCACAATGAGTGGAAACCAGTCTCTCTGCACTAAATTCACATTTGAGGCTTTTTCCTCTCTAGCAGAGTTACAACCTGTCCTCTTTGTTGTGTTCCTAATTGTCTACTTATTTACCCTGTGTGGAAACCTCCTCATCATCTGCCTGATCTGGGTCACCCCTTTCCTGCACACCCCCATGTATTTCTTCCTGGTGAATCTCTCCATTTTGGAGATGTGCTATATCACCAGTGTGGTGCCTCAGATGCTGGTGCACCTGCTGGTGGAGACCAAGACCATAAGTGTGGGAGGCTGTGCAGCCCAGATGTATGTATTTGCCATCTTGGGACTGACAGAATGCTGTCTGCTAGCAGCCATGGCTTATGACCGCTTTGTGGCTATTTGTCACCCACTACATTACACTCTCCTGATGAGCCCTGCTGTCTGTTTGAAATTGGCTGCAGTGTCTTGGATCACTGGGGTGGTGGTGGAGTCAGCTCAGATCACCTGGATCTTCACTCTGCCCTTCTGTGGAACAAGAGAGATTCAGCACTTTTTTTGTGACATCATGCCTGTTGTGAAGCTGGCTTGTGTTGATACCTCCCACAATGAGATTGTGTTGTTTGCTATTTCTGTGCTCTTTATTATGAGTCCTTGTCTCCTCATTCTGTGCTCCTATCTGCATATTATTAGGACCATCCTGAGAATCCCTTCAGCAACTGGCAGACGCAAAGCTTTCTCCACGTGTTCCTCTCACATCCTGGTTGTTTCTCTGTTTTATGGCACTGCCTTGTTCACTTATCTCCAACCCAAGAGTGCGCACACTCCAGACACAGACAAGACAACTGCCCTCATGTACACAGTGGTCACACCTGCTCTGAATCCTGTTATCTACACTTTGAGAAACAAGGAAGTGAAGGAAGCCTTTCAAAGGGTGACACACAGGAACCCTCTTAGGCAAGTGGACTAATCTAGCTTTCATGGCTGAATCTTTTACTACTGTGCAGGGAAGTTACCCAAAACTTTGTGAGTCCTCTGCCACCATTTATTGGCATCCTGGCACTGTTAATATGATATCCATACAATGCTTGAATTTGGTTTGCACTTTTCAATGCAGTGCAATCATTCAATTGTTTAATCATGCCTTTATCCACCTATATTTACTGGGTATCTCCTATATAGTAGCTATCATCTTCTTCTTCTCTGGTAGGTATAGGATGAAGGCCAGTAAATTTCACAGTATTTTACAAAGAAAATGAAATGTCTTATTCAAAGAAATTTTTTTAAAAAATGAATACAAATCAATGCATTTTTAGTATTGAATGTAGGTGTTATGGTTTAGATATGAGCCAAAAGGCTCATGTGTGAGACAAAGGAAGAATGTTTAGAGGTGAAATGATTGGGATCTGAGAGCCTTGATGTAATCAGTACATTAATCCTCTAATAGGAACTAAGTAACTATGCAGGTAGGAGGTCTGGAGGAGGTACATCAACATTTTATACCTGGTGAGTGGATTTTCTTTCTGTTTCCTGGTGGCCATGTTCTGAGAAATTTTCATTGACCACACTCTCCCACCCTGATGTTCTGCAACACCTTGGGCACAGAGCAATGGAGTTGGCTGTCTATGGACTGAGACCTCTGAAACTGTGAGTCCCAAACAAAGTTTTCATTCACCAAAAGTTGTTTTAGTTGGGTCTTTTGGTGACAGCAATGAAAAAATTGACCAAAACAATATGCTGATAGACTTTAAGTTCATAAATGGAGTATGCTTCCTTAATTTCTCTGCTTTTCACATATATTCACAATAATACATCTTAAATAATCACCTGTTGGTAAATACTACTGAGTGATATAGACTATACATGACTTTAAATATTTAACAAGTATATCCAGGAAGAGACATTTATTATTTTTTCAAACCTATGTTTTTTTTCTTTGCACTTACCTATCTATTTTTTGTTGTTCATATGAATAATGTTTTAGATAAACTTCAATCTGTGTGACTTTCATTCATGGTACCATATTGTGAACCCTGTTTAGATGCATTGGTTTGAATACAATTTTCTTTTGGCACTGTCCATCTATTTCAGCACATTAACTACCCCACATTTGACTCTTAGATTAATGAAGAAATAGACTTTTAAAGAAAATAAAACAAATAACTTTTAAACAAATATTTCCTTATAATGATAACTTTAGAGACGTGACAAAAATATTGAATATTGAATGTTCAGTGATATTTTATAAACACAAGAGCTAACCTTTGACATGAAAACCTTAATGGAAGTGCAATTAATTTTATTGGAAAGGGTTCAGAAGTGGAAAAATTATATCAGAATGGGAAGACAACCAATAAGTGTCCACTGTGGTGTCAGGTAGTATAAATGGCCCCTAAATTTAATTCTGTGGGGGAAATGATATAAAACAGAATCCTACAGCTTATTGACTTCTAAGGTTAGAGGGTTGAGGAATTTATATGCCTATTCTCATGAATCATTGCTGAAACTTTGATCCTGAGGAGTGTTGGCCCTGACATTAATACTCTGTGGCTGACTGCAGCAAACATCTTGCCATGCCTTCATGGACAGATTCAGACATGTGAAAGCTGGAAAGGATCTAGTATTGAACCTTGAAATTATAAGAATGTTTGAGGGATATAAGATTATGTCAATAAATGTTACAAGTTTATAGAGGCATTTGGTCTACTTCTGTGTGTGATGTCGAAAAAGGATGAAGTATAGGTGTATGTGATAAATAATTGGATAGGATAAAATTATATCTCTGTAGTTCTTTTCCTGCCTCTGGGGATAGAAGTTTAATTTCCAAATTCTGACCTAGTACAATATATCACACTGGAATTTTATAGGAGAAAATTATAAATCATTTGTATTGATCCCATCTTACTATACCCCAAGTTTATCTTCAACAATTATTTTAGATGTCTAAAACTATAATTTTGCTCTGAGTGGTCTTCTGAAATACAAATGTAATATTTTAAAATTAAGCAATGGATGGAAGACTGTCAATGAAAGTCATAAGAACATATTCACATAGAACATGTTTAAATGTGGCTTATTTTTCAAATTTATGAGTGAAAATCCTTCATGACCCATTAACTAAACTGAATAGATTAGTCAATGTCACTCATTTATTTCTCTATTGTATCAACTTAATGCTGTGACTAAGTAATGAAATATACAATGATATTTTAAAGTATTTTTTCATTAGAAAAGTCAATATTTTGGTATTTTATAAGAGCTACTTATCTTGCTTTTAGGATTAAATATTCTAATTGTCTTATACACACCCACACCCCCATATATATATATATATATATATATGTATATATATACATATATATATACACATATATATAATTTTTGTTTTTAATATGCATTTATAATTTTTGTTTATATATGTGTATGTGTGTGTGTGTGTGTGTGTGTGTGTGTATCTCACATGTAACATTACATTCAAACCCCTCTTGTTTTTTTCCTACTCCTATTGTTTTGGGCTGTGTAGTTTTATTGCTTAGAAGGACTTGAGTTGTGTATTAATCAACTTTCTGTTGTTATGACCAAAATGCTGACAAGAATAACTTAGATGAGAAAAAGTTTATTTTGGGCACAGAGACTCAGTCCATGGTTGACTGACTGCATTGCTCTGTGTCTGAGGTGAAGAAGAACATCATGGTGAAGGGTATGGTAGAGGCAAGCTGCTCAGCTCATGGCAACTGGAAAGCAGACAGAGAGAGGAGCTAGGGACAACATATGATTCCTCAAAGCCATACTCCCATGATCTACTTCCTCCATCCATGGCCTACCTGCCTAGTTGCCACCCAATAATCCATTCAAATTACTAATTCCTCAAATGAATTAATCCACTGATTAGGTTACAGCTCTCATAATCTAATAATATTACCCCTGAATATTCCTGCATTGCTTAACATGTAAGCTTTTCAGGAGACACCTCATATGCAAACCATAGCATTCTCTCCTGTCCTTCCAAAGTTCATGTCTATCTCACAAAGCAAAATGCACTTAATCCATCTCCAGGAATCCCATAGTCTTAACTGTTCCATTATTGCATGGAAGTTCAAGTGCAAAGTCTCATCTGAGACTCAAGGAAAACACATGGCTCTGAACCCCTATAAAGAACAAAAGTGAGTTACATATATGCAATAGACATTGACACAGATGACACAGACTAAATATTCCCTTTCCAAAAGGGAGAATAGGGCCAGAGAAAAAAGGAATGAGATCAAAATAAAACTGAAACCCACTGGGAAAACATGTTCATGGTGAGATGTCATGGTGAGATATGTTCTTCAATGCTGCTTTCATTTGCAGACATCATTCACTAGTTCTCAAAAAAAAATACATAGGGGTATGTGTATATACAAATGTATTTTTAGGTCTATGATAAAATATATTACTATTTATAAGTTTTTCCTTATTAATCTATTTTCAAATTAGGTAGATTTTTCTCCATTTTATTTTTTGCTTCTGTACTGACTGCAGAGTTATTGCCTTGTTAAAATTATTTCAATCAAATTATCACTTGGGTCCTTACTTTCAGGATAGTGATTATCAGAACCTGGAGTTTTAATCAATGGAATTGCAACTAGAAAGGATATTCTTGTAGATTTTAAACTCAGAGACCAAACAACTGTTAAGTGAGAAGCTGAGCATATAAATTTATTTCTGTGTTGACTAAATTATTTGAATGTGTGCTCTCTCCTATTGGGATGATGTGAGTGTTTATGATTTCACATGGGATAGTCCTTACCTAGGGTGAAGGAAAAGTTCAGAGTAGTCAGATGAATGAAGGCTCTGTAGGTTTTTCCTATATAATAGCAAAACCTCATCATTTCCAAAGCTCTTTCCTAGTTGTTATTGAGATACATAGTGAGTACCATACAGGTACACCCCCTCCCACACACACACACACACTCACACAACCAGGCCAACAGCTGCCAGTCACTGTGGGGCATCTGATGTCTTATATTGTTTTGCTTTCACTTTTAAATACTTATTTTTCTGCAAAACCATTTACAGAAACTTTGCTGATTTCCCATTAAATTATTAAGAAATCAATACTCAGGACAGAAACAGTTTCTGGATTTTCTCAAACCTCAATCCTCTGGCATTCCAGAATGGTACTGAATCCCCAGGAACAGAATTGAAAGAGATCTCTTTGCCAAACTTGAGTTCGATTTTATTACTTTCACTTCAAATCAGTTTTGCTCTAACTTACAAATTTAAAGAATATTTTCTACACATATCATGAGAAGTAAATCAATACTGGCTATTATAGGCTTATAAGAATGTAAGGAAGTTCCAAAAAGAAAAACCCACAAAAAATATCCTATTGTAAAACATATGGGAGGAAAAAGATGTATGTATATGTGGAATTTAAAAAACAAAGAAGTTATGGACACCAATCAGATGGTTTCCAAATATGCACCTATTTCTTTGAGAGGTGCCCAGAACTCAGTTTCTCCAAGTTAAGATGACTTGATATAACCATTTCCAAAACCAAATTAATTTTAAGAACAGAATTCTCCAGTTCTTAGAACTCAAAAAATCTCAAAAATTACAAAAACCTATTGTAATTTTTGCATGTTTTCATAAGATATTAAAGCATTACTTTAAGAATCATAGAAATTCATGTTATATTCACTGAAACTATTGTTTAACATATGTGATATGTGTGGAGTGAAGCTTTTCACTTATTAAGCAAATTAAGCTGGGGAAAAGGTTAAGAAAAGAAGCATTTCAGCGAGCATAACAGGGGCTAGAAAGAATCAAGGAGATAGTCAGGGAGAGGATGGTTAGTGAGTGCTATGTTATAGACAGATAAGAGTATGAGGTTCTGGTGTGTCATTGCACAGCAGGGTGACCATAGATAACAACAAGGTTCTGTGTGTTGTGAGAAAATATTTTGATATTTTCACCATATAGAAATTTTAGGAGACAGATAGTTTACACTCATTGAACCATTATACAATGTATTCATATATGAAAACATCATATGGTACCCCATAAATATGTACTAGTTTAAAAAATGTTATGTACTGGTTTAGAAAATGTTTAAAAAGGAAAAAGTTATAAATAAGTCTAAAAATGAATCATTAACAATTAAGTTTAGTAAAAAGGTAGAAAAATTCCAGTCACTTACGTAAAACTACTCTAGACAAGGTATACAGGGGAGGGCATAGAGCAGGCAGAACTGTGGTACTTGCAGATGTCCCATTTCCACAAAGGGATGAGAAGGAGATGGGGATGTTATAAGTACAAAAAACTATTGAGAGGTCATCGAGGAGAAATATTTTTGAAGATTTTCATGGTTGTAAAAAGGTGAAAATGATTTATAGTTCTCCACTTGGATGCCTTCTGAGTTGAGGAACCTGTGACCACTGTAGGCGCTTCCATCTGAGTGAAGGTTCAAATGACTTGTGTTTCAAGCAGAACCCACCTTGTATACCTTGGTGTTTGGGGAAATACACAAACTTAATGATAATGACCATCTAATTATAGCTGTAAGTTTGAGATCACCAGAGGATTCTTGAAAAGCAGGATTGTATTGGAATAAAGTAGACAGTATTTTTTTTTAAACTACCAACTTAGGTATAAATGATGAAATTATCAAGAATGATCTGAGAAAAACTACAAAACTCTGGTGAAAAAATCAAGAACTAAATAAATGGAGAGGAATTCCACACACACATAGAGTACATTTAATATTTTTAGAGTGTTAGTCCTTCCCAAATTGATCTATGGAGTCTACGTTGATCTCAAGAAAATCCCATCAAGTTATTACTAGGACATTCACAAACTAATCATAACATTTATATGGAGAGGCAAAGGACCCAGAGTAGCCAACAAAATCTTAAAAGAGAAAAATTAATTTGGAAGTCTCACTTTACTCTAAGACTTATTATAAAGCTACAGTAATCAAGTTGGTGAGGTATCAGAGACAGAATAGAGACACAGATCAATGGAAGAGAACAGAGACCTGAAATAAGCCCTATAAAAATAGTCAACTCATCTTTGAGAAAGGAGCAAAGGCAACACAATGGAGCAACAACAGTCTTCAAGAATGGTGCTGGAATAACTGGTGTTTTCCAGGGGTTGATGGAAGGAGAGAACTTAATGTAGGTCATGATTGCAAACATTGGGAATGTGCTCTATGCTGCAGAATGTACAATTTAAAGTGGTCAGTTATCCCAGCACCATTTGTTGAAGATGCTATCCTTCCTCCATTGCACGCTTTTAGCCCCTTTATCAAATATAAGATAGTTGTAGTTTTGTGGATTGGTTACTGTGTCCTCTATTCTGTACCATTGGTCCACCCGCCTGTTTTGGTACCAGTACCATGCTGTTTTTGTTACTATTGCTCTGTAGTATAGTTTGAAGTCTGGTATCGCTATACCGCCTGATTCACACTTCCTGCTTAGTATTGTTTTTGCTATTCTGGGTCTTTTATTATTCCATATGAATTTCATGATTCTTTTATCTATTTCTACAAGAAATGCTGTTGGGATTTTGATTGGCATTGCATTGAACTTATAGAGAACTTTTGGTAATATCGCCATTTTGATGATATTAGTTCTGCCTATCCATGAGCAGGGTATATTTTTCCATCTTCTAAGGTCTTCTTCTATATCTTTCTTTAGGGTTCTGTAATTTTCATTGTATAAATCTTTCACCTCTTTTGTTAGGTTGATTCCCAAGTATTTTATTTTTGGGGGGGATATTGTGAATGGAGTAGTTGTCCTAATTTCCGTTTCAGAGGATTTGTCGCTGATATACAGGAATGCCTTTGATTTATGCGTGTTGATCTTATATCCTGCCACTTTGCTGAATTCATTTATTAGCTCTAATAGCTTCTTTGTAGACCCTTTTGGGTCTGCTAGGTATAGAATCATATCATCTGCAAATAGTGATAATTTAAGTTCTTCTTTTCCTATTTTTATGCCTTTAATTTCTTTTGTCTGTCTAATTGCTCTGGCCAGTGTTTCGAGGACTATGTTGAACAGAAGTGGTGAGAGAGGGCATCCCTGTCTTGTACCAGATCTTAGAGGGAATGCCTTCAATTTTTCTCCATTCAGAATGATGCTGGCCTGTGGCTTATCATAGATTGCTTTTACAATGTTGAGGTATGATCCTGTTATCCCTAATTTTTCTAGCGTTTTGAACATAAAGGGATGCTGTACTTTGTCGAATGCTTTTTCTGCATCTATTGAGATGATCATATGGTTCTTATTTTTAAGTCTATTGATGTGGTGAATAACATTTATTGATTTCCGTATATTGAACCAGCCTTGCATCCCATGGATGAATCCTACTTGATCATGGTGTATAATTTTTAATCCATTTGCATCAAAATGAATCTGAACCCCTATCTCTCACCATGCACAAAAGTTAACTCAAAATGGATCAAGGAGCTTGATATTAAATCAGAGACACAGCATCTGATAGAAGAAAAAGTTGGTTATGATCTACATACTGTGGGATCAGGCTCCAAATTCCTCAATAGGACACCCATAGCGCAAGAGTTAACAACTAGAATCAACAAATGGGACTTACTCAAACTAAAAAGTTTTTTCTCAGCAAAAGAAACAATAAGAGAGATAAACAGGGAGCCTACATCCTGGGAACAAATCTTTACTCCACACACTTCAGATAGAGCCCTAATAACCAGAATACACAAAGAACTCAAAAAATTAGACAATAAGATAACAAATAACCCAATCAATAAATGGGCAAAGGACCTGAACAGACACTTCTCAGAGGAGGACATACAATCAATCAATAAGTACATGAAAAAATGCTCACCATCGCTAGCAGTCAGAGAAATGCAAATCAAAACTACCCTAAGATACCATCTCACCCCAGTAAGATTGGCAGCCATTAGGAAGTCAAACAACAATAAGTGCTGGAGAGGATGCGGGGAAAAGGGCACTCTTGTTCATTGCTGGTGGGACTGCAAATTGGTGCAGCCAATTTGGAAAGCAGTATGGAAATTTCTTGGAAAGCTGGGAATGGAAACACCATTTGACCCAGCTATTCCCCTTCTCGGTCTATTCCCTAAAGACCTAATAAGAGCATGCTACAGGGACACTGCTACACCGATGTTCATAGCAGCACAATTCATGATAGCAAGATCGTGGAATCAGCCTAGATGCCCTTCAATAGATGAATGGATAAAAAAATGTGGCATTTATACACAATGGAGTATTACTCTGCATTAAAAAATGACAAAATCATAGAATTTGGAGGGAAATGGATGGCATTAGAGCAGATTATGCTAAGTGAAGCTAGTCAATCTTTAAAAAACAAATACCAAATGACTCCTTTGATATAAGGGGAGTAAACAAGGACAGGGTAGGGACGAAGAGCTTGAGAAGAAGATTTACACTAACAGGGATGAGAGGTGGGAGGGAAAGGAAGTGAGAAGGGAAATTGCATGGAAATGGAAGCCGATCCTCAGGGTTATACAAAATGACATATAAGAGGAAAGGAGGGGTAAGACAAGATAATACAAATGGAAGAAATGATTTACAGTAGAAGGGGTAGAGAGAGAAAAGGGGAGGGGAGGGGAGGGGAGGGGGGATAGTAGAGAATAGGACAGACAGCAGAATACATCAGACACTAGAAAGACAATATGTCAATCAATGGAAGGGTAACTGATGTGATACAGCAATCTGTATACGGGGTAAAATTGGGAGTTCATAACCCACTTGAATCAAACAGTGAAATATGTATTAAGAACTATGTGATGTTTTGAACGACCAACAATAAAAAAAAATAAAATAAAAAAAATGAAAAATAAGAAAAATAATAATAAAGTGGTCAGTTAAAAAGAAGAAACTATGAGAACATCATCAAACAATATAGTCCAAATTTAAGGAAAAATGTTAGATAAAATTATAATAGGCAGTACATAAAATTTATTTCTTTTATGACTCTAATAACTAAGTTTGCAATTTACTATCATTTTTATTCTCAGTAAAATTTATTTTTCTTCCTCATTTAGTATTTAAATTTTTTGCATTGATAAGTTTTAGTTGCTTTTTGAAAAGAATATAATCTAATATTGGAAAATTTAAGTACACTATAGCACCTGAATCTGCATCAAGCATACCAGGCAAGCACTCTACCACTTAGCTACTCCTTTTGGGTTTGCAGTTTTATTTGAAACATAATCTCCACAATTATAGGAAACATAAATTTCTTGTACCAGGAGTAGAAATCAACTAATTCTGCTGGCTGGGAGAAAAAATTATTCAAGTTATGATAGTACTGGCAAATTAAAAAAAATGAAAGTGAGAGTTTATCTAATGTCTTTGAATGTAATGAGGACATATCTGTACTTTGGGGGGTTAGCTTGGGAGAGGGAAAAACTGAAGAATATATAAAGAACTGTAGAATAATTTTGATGAGAAAATTAAGTCTAATGATAGCAAAAGAAATGTTAAATGAAGGAACAATGTAGGCAAACATATAACCTAGCTAGAAATATTTGTACTGTCAAAATAATATAGAGTAAAAATTTTATTTATAATTTCTATAAAAATTATTATGAAAAAGAAAATAAAATACAGAGACAATGTATATAGGTGGGCTTGGAGGTATAATAAAATAAAATGCTCATCTTCCATATTTAAAATCCAATAATTAATCTGTAAGTGGAAAATTTAAGAGAGGGAGAAACCCATTAATAGTGAAATTCATGAGTGGCAGAATTTATGATGGGGGAGGTCCAGAGCAGAAAGTCACTAATTTTCATTAATAGTTCAGGAATCTTTGACGTTTTGAGCTTGGAATACATTATAGCTTCAATAACATAATAACACAACACAACAATAAGCCTTATTGACATAATAATAAACAGTAAAATCATAATTTAGGAAGGAATAATTAAGTCAATTTGCTCACACACAATTCCTTCATTTACCAACTATTGATCTATATACTCAAATTTGTTAAAATTGGCAAAAATAACTTTTTTCATTGAACTTAAGGATGGTAGTCAATCTTGAAGAGCTAATGACCAGAGGAAAGTAAGAGCAGGATTCTGGATTAGTGACAAATTTCTGTTTATTCATTTGCTGATCATTGAGGTATATTCAGTTTGTGAAAAGAGACCAAGATGCATAATTATGATAATTGCATTTTCTGTTGTGTGTTATACCTCATTAAACTGTTTTTTAAATGTCTCATGTGTATTGCCACAGTGATGTTCAAACTTACCTATTATAGCACCTTGTGGTTAAGTAATTATCAGTGGAAATGAAGATGGGCAAATGTATTTGAAATATAATTATTATGTACAACCAGCAAAGTTTGTCTACAGATTGGATGTGGACAGGCAAAGGACAGAGCAAATGCAGGTGACTTCCATGTACCTGTCCTCAGAAACAATGTTGTCCTAATTTTCCTTGAATCCAAATCTCTGTGATTCTCTTAAATGTTAATGTCATTGCACTTCCTGTTTTCTTTCCAGATCCTGAATCTGATCAAATCTGTTAAATTTTCCACTCAAGAGGGTGACTTCAGAGGCTTAATGATTGATGTGCAATATATGCCCTTTATTGAATTGATATTTAAAATTTTGGATAATGCCCTTCAGTATTTCTACACTATAGATGTTATTTTTGTTTCTTCTTGTTTGAAATGAGCATTTGTTATGCATATGTAAACTGAATAAGGTATTGTTACCTCCACCACCCCTGTATGATTTATAGCATATAGCCACCACCAAAAGTAGTTTTTAATTTGTTTTTAAAATTAAGCTTATAGATTGTAGTATTTTCTCCAGTCAATAAAATAATTTTAGTCTGTTCTTAACATCCTAGTACTGTAGTCTTCAGGGAATTGATTTCTTCTTTAAAAAAAAATTTAAGTCAGTTAATCCTCTTGAGAGAAGTGGCCCTGTGTACAAAAGGATCACAGTTTTTGCCATTCTAAAAACTACAAAACAAGCTCATATAGGGTAGAAACATCTCAAAGTCAACAAGCCCTAAATCTCTGTTCTCCACCTTTCTGGGCTTAAAAAAAATATGTGAAACCCCCCAAAAAATATTCTTCAAATTCAACATAGCATAAGTTGGAGAATATTGCGTCTTTTAATAAAAAATGAGAAGTGACAAAATCTTAAAACTTACACATTCAGAGTGAATTTTGTTGGTACTAATGTAGTTTTGGAGACAACACCGAAATAGAAATATGGGTTAAAGGGGGATAGTAGAGGATAGGAAAGGTAGCAGAATACAACAGTTACTAATATGGCATTATGTAAAAATGTGGATGTGTAACCAATGTGATTCTGCAATCTGTACTTGGGGTAAAAATGGGAGTTCAGAACCCACTTGAATCTAATGTACGAAATATGATATATCAAGAGCATTGTAATGTTTTGAACAACCAATTAAAAAAATAAAGTAGAAAAAAAAAGAAATATGGGTTAAAGTAACATAAAGACACATTGGCTGTGAAACATTCAGAAATTGCCTCTGTTCTGGACTTACATAAAAAGAAGACAATTGAAAGTGAAATTCCTGAAGAAATTAAGGTTTGGAAAAATTATATATTTTAATCTTATTAAGTTTATAGCATGAATCTAAAGAAAGAAAATTATTCTTTTTTGAATCTGTAATAGTATGGCATGAATTTAGAACTAATTTTTTTATAATGCACACATTAAGCTGACCATTTTGAAAGCTAGACAGAAGGAGTTGATTATGCTAAAAGAAAATGTGGATAACTAATTTTGTAAGAATCAAATTTTGAACAGATATACAATTATGATAGAGCTTTGATTAGATAAATGCAATTTTCTTCCTGATATTTATAACTGCTTATGCCTCTTGTTAATTTGGTAGTTATGAATATGACACTGAAAAGACAGATTTGTCCTGCAGTTGAAAGACTTTCTCCCATATTTATTAAGAAGTTATATTTAATTCAATATAATATTAAATTTCATATAAGATTCTGTTTTCATATCTGAAGGAATCTCTTATCTCACTAATAAATTATAATATGTCACAGATATCTCTGGGGTTATAATGATAATTAGAAATGCATGACTCTTTTACTATCATCTAGAGAACATTTTATTATGTGATTAAGTAGCAAGCAAATGAGGTCAATAAGTTTTTTTTAAATAGTTTTATATAATCTGTAATTTAAACTTACACTAAAATTTATTCATATATGAATTTACTTCTGACTTTATACTTTTGCAACTTCTATAATTTACCTTCTGTTAACTGAGGTTTTATTATGTCTTCTCTCCTTCAATGACTGTAAGTTTGAATTTGAAAAAAATCATACTGCATATGATTGTGCTTAAATAACCAGAATATAGATACATTGAGATTTTTAGAAAAACCAATTGAAAACAATGAGAAAGGAAAGGAAACAGTGAAAAAGAAATGAAGAGGGGTTATGACAAAAACTTAGTTATTTTATAATCATTTATACTTGCTGGAAATGTCTGTACATTTTTAAAAATCAGAGGTGGAATATACAACACACAATAAGGTTTAAATAAATTAATGATCCAATGTTCCTCTTAGGATAGTATTGTCATTTTTTTGTTGAAAATTGGTGATAGAGGTTGTGGTTCAGTGGTAGAGCACTTGCCTAGCATGTGTGAGGCACTGTGTTCGATTCTCAACACCACATTTAAATAAATTAATTAAATAAAGGTCCATCAACAATTAAAAAATATTTTTAAAAAACGGTAGTAGGGTTTTCAGGTAATAAACATGTGGAACTAAGCATGATCTAGAAAAGAAAAAAATTTTAAAAATTAAATGTTACCTTAATTCTTAATTGTTTTATGTTCAACCAGAAAGAAAATTGAACAGGAATGTTAAAATCCAGAAGAGGTTACAATGGCAACATGGAGAAACTCACAGAACAATGACACTTAAGAAAATTATCAGGGATGCATAGTTAACATTTTATATGTAACATTATATTTTGTTTTGTAGACCCCTCCTCTGTCACTGCAAATATTCAGTATAATATCTTATATCATTAACACAAGCATCATATGTGAGGATACGCTTTATATCTGCTTAGGTGTGTAACAGAGGAAAGAGAACAACCACCAGGGTAAGTGAGATGTATGGGTAAGTGATAGGTATACAATTGTGATTTGTCAATCAAAAACATATCAAAGTAAACCAACAAAAGGAAATATTTATAAGGTGAAAATATGGGAAAATGCAAGGAAGACTCAGAAAGAGAAAGAAAATAAAATCAAGTCTTCAGTAAAAACAAGAAAGCAGATCTAAAAGTGTTCTTGAGCATGTAAATTTTGGAGAGTTTCCACAAATTTGTTAAGGATATTAAATCTTCATTGTTTATGAGCTAGAGATGTTGAAGTCAAGTGTATGCTGCTTATAAAACCTTTAGCAAAGAAGCATGATGCCAGATGAAGTAAAATAATTTAATGCAAAGTAAATATATTGAGGAAAAAATTTGAAATACAGTATAGAAAATAAAAGCTTAAATACTGTGATCATATTCTGATTTACTTTGTTTTTACATTTAAATAACTTTAATCAATGCAACATATTATCCCTTTGGATTGTTGTATGTATGGACTTTGAGAAAATAAAACAAATTCAGAACCTTGCATTTATTTAGTGAATTTTTTTTTAATTTTTTTTAATATTTATTTTTTTTAGTTCTCGGCAGACACAACATCCTTGTTGGTATGTGGTGCTGAGGATCGAACCCAGGCCGCACGCATGCCAGGTGAGGGCGCTACCGCTTGAGCCACATCCCCAGCCCTTATTTAGTGAAATTTTGAATAAAATTTTTATGAGCAAAATAGTCTAGGTTACTACAGCTGATATAATATTGAAGGAGGTTGGGTGTGGGAGCAAAATGTTTATGAAAGATCTCAAGAAAAAATGTATCTCATGCAGAATTCTTTTTTTCATTTCTATTTTTTTTCTTCATTATGTATTCTTTTAAGGTAGAAATCAGCTATGAGAAACCACACAAAGGTCACAGCCTTTATTCTTCTTGGACTAACAGATGATCCACAATTACAGGTGGTGGTTTTTCTTCTCCTTTTTTTCACTTACATGTTGAGTGTTACAGGGAACCTGACCATCATTGCCCTCACCCTATTGGATTCTCATCTCAAGACACCCATGTACTTCTTCCTCCGGAATTTCTCATTTTTAGAAATTTCGTTCACAACTGTCTGTATCCCCAAATTTCTTGTTAGTATGGCAACAGGTGATAAGACCATTTCTTACAATGATTGTGCAGCACAGCTGTTTTTCACTATTCTCTTGGGGGCCACTGAATTTTTTCTTCTGGCTGCCATGTCCTATGACTGCTATGTGGCTATCTGCAAGCCTCTGCACTACATGACCATCATGAGAAGCTCAGTCTGCAACCTGCTGGTGTTTGCTTCGTGGGTGGCTGGTTTCCTGATCATTTTCCCACCAGTCATCATGGGTCTCCAGATTGATTTCTGTGCAACCAATGCTGTAGATCATTTCTTCTGTGATGTCTCCCCTATACTTCAGCTCTCTTGCACAGACACAGATCAAATAGAATTAATGATGCTTTTCTCAGCCATTCTGACACTCCTGGTTACACTGATGTTGGTAATTCTCTCTTACACACACATCATCAGGACTATTCTGAGAATCCCTTCTTCTCAACAGAGGAAGAAAGCCTTCTCCACATGTTCTTCTCACATGGTTGTCTTGTCCATCTCTTATGGCAGCTGCATCTTCATGTACGTGAAACCTTCTGCAAAGGAAAGAGTGTCCTTAAATAAAGGTATAGCTCTGCTCAGTACTTCCATTGCTCCCATGTTGAATCCCTTCATTTACACACTGAGAAACAAGCGAAAGATGCTTTTAAGCACATGATCAAAAACATTAAAGCTTTCTCACTGAAGTGAACCATTTTAATGATTTACTAAGGTCATGAGTAAACTAAGAAGAGTGGAGTGTGTCACAGAACTGTTCAATATCTACATTCAAAATCTCATGACCTTTTTCTTGACTGATAATTTTTATTGTGGTCTGCCTAATCTCCAAAGCCTAATATTTATTTCTATTTTTCTTCATGCTGAGAGCACATAAGTAAGACACTTTTTGGTTTTGGTTAAAATCATTTGCCTTTATTTATTTTGTTGCTGTATTCATTTCCTCTCAAAATTCTGTCAGAGGGAGACAAGTAGGAATTCATTTTTTCCATATTTCTTCTCAATATGCTGGAAGTCAGGGATTCAATTTGTTATATATTTTATATGGAGTCTAATACACTTTATAGATTTGATCACCCAGTGATCTTATATATAGTAGATATAGAACATGAAATATAATTTTTAAAAATTCTGTGTTTAGTAGAAACTAGAAGGAAATCAATTTAGTAACATTTCTTTAACTACATAGTTTGAAAGTTTCAAAATTTTAGCTATCCCTAAAGAGGTTATTTATTTTCAGAAAGAGATAAAGAATTGTTATAAAGATTAAAACATCACTGCTATGGCAGTTATCCAATAAAAATTATAGACAGCACTTATGGATTACTTATAGTCTTTCATGTTTTTTGAAATGTAGTAGTTTCATCCTCAAGACTTTGTATGACAGATATTGTCATGCATGTGAATCCATAAAATATATACAGCATGTAAGGCTTAGATAATCTGCAAATGACAAAAAATAAAAAAAATGTATACAAATAGAAACACACTGATTCAAAAAATGGTCTGTTACTATTCACAAACCTCATGCATTGTTAGCAAAATAAAATTGAAATCACTCTGGCTTTATGTCACTTGGATGCAAAATAACAGTAAACTCCTTTAAGATACTCCATAGATTTAAAATATGTCATACATAAAATTATAAAATTAAGTCCATATGGCTCTAATAGAGTATATTATTTTTCAAACTAAGTGAATTGAACATTAAAATTAGATACAATGACCAGAGACATTCATGTAAAACCGAATGTTTTTACTCTTTTCCTTTGAATAGTATCATATGTCAGTTTGATTAAAAGAATTTTCCCTAAAAGAGTTTTATAAGTTTGCTCTATAAACATTTGTCTATGTCTTGGTTTTCACAGAAGATAATGGTGATCTTACAGAAAATTTCTTACTGGTTGGATTTTTTTGACTTAACAAATTGCTAAATAGATTCTGTCCCAAAATATTTAAAAGGAAATGTAACTTGTCAGATCTCCATGCAAGTAAATGTACCTGAATTTAAAAACAATACTGAAAGATTTTAAATCTATATAGCTAGATAAATATTCATGGGGCATTGTGAATATTCAAGTATACTTTTAAAATAGAGGGCATGCTTGTTCAGGTGGTTTTCATAAAACTGTAGGGCTTTAAAGATATTTAATTTGAAATAGAAGATGATTTATTAAAGAAATACCCTTCAGTTGTCACCATTTCCCTTTGTTTGCAATCAGTAACTGAATTTTAAGTGCCCCAAATTTTCTACCTTATAGATAACATCTATATTCAAAAGAAATTTTATTCAAAATCTTTCACATCTGACGAAAATTATGATGCTAGAATATCTCAGATTTTCCTGTGAACACTCTTGTGTGTGTCTTAATTTTTTTGTCAAATGTAATCATGTCAAGTATTTATTTTATATTCTTAAATACTATATTGCTTATTTACTAAATTTATTTTTTATATTTAAGCTTTAAGTATGTTTAGCTCTTCTAAAGGTCTAATATGAAAGTAAATTCAGAAATAATTTCATAGAGATGAAAGAATGTAATTTCTCCCCCTTTTCTTTATACAAAAATAATTATCAATAACTGTGAAATTCAAGAATATATTTACTATATTTAACTACTTAGAATGCATAAGTTTTTTTTCTATTTCTAGACTATATAAGGAGATAATTGGAATACAAAAGAAAAAAATCATAGGCCCAATCTACAATGAGAAATGATTAGTGGAAGAAAATCCCCACTTACTTTTAAATAACTTATGAATTTGTGAATAAATATTTGTATAAGCACCAGAGATAAGACTGAGTTATTTGAGACTGTGATGTGCAAACTTTCTTAGACTTTAAAAAATATTAAAATCCGGCCATTAGGTGGAATCCCGCCAGCCAAGCCCACACGGACCCTTGGGCCTAGCACGGGATCTCAGAAGGGGAAGGAAGCGGTACAGTCCCATCCCCCACAGCGGACACTCCACCGAGGCAGTCAGCGGCCACCATCCGGTAAAGCTGAAGGATATACAGCCACTCTCCTTCAGAGTTCAACATCAAAACAGGTTGGTGTCATTCAGCTCATCCCCCAGACAGCGGGAATTCGTATAAAATCTCTCCTAGGCTTGCTGGGAGAGGGATTATCAAGCTGAGCCTCCATAAAGACTAGGGGGAAACTAGAGACACCTGACCTCCAACCCCTCCTCCCAGTAGCAGCCAAAAGGAAACCTGGCTAGCCAGCGCTGGGGAAGGGGCAAGCAGAAAAAATCAAAGTGATAGAGTGCCAGGGATCCCAACAGCCTGCAGCAGGACCAGGGAGATCCAGGCCAACTGATTCGCGCGGCCTGCCCTGCGGCTACAGAAGGCGTGGCGCCTCAGTGAAGCCATTAATTAGCAAGCAGGGAGGTTAGGGACTGCCATTAGGTGGAATCCCGCCAGCCAAGCCCACACGGACCCTTGGGCCGAGCACGGGATCTCAGAAGGGGAAGGAAGCGGTACAGTCCCATCCCATCCCCCACAGCAAACACTCCATCCAGGCAGTCAGAGCCACCATCCGGGAAAGCTGAAGGATACACCACCACTCTCCAACAGCCTGCAACATCAAAACAGCCAGCAGCAGGACCCCGGAGATCCAGGCCAACTGATTCGCGCGGCCTGCCCTGCAGCTACAGAAGGCGTGGCGCCTCAGAGAAGCCATTAATTAGCAAGCAGGGAGGTTAGGGACTGCCATTAGGTGGAATCCCGCCAGCCAAACCCACCGCCCACACCCGGAACAGGCCCAGCGACCTGCCAGCATGGTAGTCACGACACCCCAATTGGAATAGTGACAGAGCAGAGCCGCCTTCCACTCCCGGAACAGGCCCAGAGAGACGCCAGCGTGGTAGACACGTCACCCCAATTGGAGTAGGGGCACAGCCGCCTCCCGCACCTGCAAGGGAGACTTTTCAACTATACAAGAGCAACATAAATAAATAGGGGGTAAATTTCAAAAACACAACAGTTGCACCAAGGAGAAAGAAACGCGAGCAGTATGAAAAGACAAGGAAAGAAAGGACCACAAGCAATGCAGGTCAACTCAACTTTAGAAGAGATAATAGCTGCAACAGATGGAATATCAGATAAAGAGTTCAGGATATATATGCTTCAGATGATCTGGAGTCTCAAGGAAGACATGAGACAGCAAAATCAGACAATGAAAGATCACATTGACAAACAAATCCAGGAAGTAAAAGATCAATTTCACAGGGAGATAGAGGTAATAAAAAACAAACAAATAGAAATTCTAGAAATGCAGGAAACAATAAACCAACTTAAAAACTCAATTGAGAATACTACCAGCAGAGTAGATCACTTAGAAGAGAGAACATCAGACAATGAAGACAAAGTATTTCAACTGGAAAAGAACATAGACAGCTCAGCAAGTCTGCTAAGAAACCATGAGCAGAACATCCAAGAACTATGGGGTAATATCAAAAGACCAAATTTAAGAGTCATTGGGATACAGGAAGGAACAGAGCTCCATTCCAAAGGAATAAACAGTCTATTCAGTGAAATAATACGAGAAAACTTCCCAGAATTGAAGAATGAGACAGAATCCCAAATCCTAGAAGCCTACAGGACGCCGAATGTGCAAAATCATAAGAGATCCACACCTAGACACATTATAATGAAGATGTCCAACATACAGAATAAGGAGAGAATTTTAAAAGCTGCAAGAGAAAGAAAGCAGATTACATTTAGGGGTAAACCAATCAGGATAACAGCTGATCTCTCAACACAGACTCTGAAAGCTAGAAGATCCTGGAATAATATATTTCAAACACTGAAAGACAATGGGCTCCAACCAAGAATCGTGTATCCGGTGAAATTAAGCTTCAGGTTAGAAGATGAAATTAAAACCTTCCACGATAAACAAAAGTTAAAAGAATTCGCAGCTAGAAAACCATCTCTTCAAAAAATCCTTGGCAAAATATTACAGGAAGAGGAAATGGAAAATAACATTGAAAACCAACAATGGGAGGTAGGACAGTAAAGGGGGGAAAGTAGTCAAAGAGGATAACAAATCAGGTTTAGTAACATCAATAAACAAATATGGATAGAAGAACAAACCATATCTCAATAATAACCCTAAATGTTAATGGCTTAAACTCACCAATTAAGAGACACAGGCTAGTAGAATGGATCAAAAAACAAGACCCAACAATATGCTGTCTACAGGAGACGCATTTGATAGGAAAAGATATACATAGACTGAAGGTGAAAGGTTGGGATAAATCATATCACTCATATGGACCGCGGAAACAAGCAGGAGTGTCCATACTCATATCTAATAAAATAGATTTCAAGTCAAAGCTAATCAAAAGGGATATAGAAGGACACTTCATACTGCTCAAGGGAACCATACACCAACAAGACATAACAATCATAAATATATATGCCCCAAATAATGGTGCAGCTGTGTTCATCAAGCAAACTCTTCTCAAGTTCAAGAGTCTAATAGACCACCATACAATAATCATGGGAGACTTCAACACACCTCTCTCACCACTGGACAGATCTTCCAAACAAAAGTTAAATAAGGAAACTATAGAACTCAATAACACAATTAACAACCTAGACTTAATTGACATATATAGACTATACCACCCAACATCAAGTAGCTACACTTTTTTCTCAGCAGCACATGGAACCTTCTCAAAAATAGACCATATACTATGTCACAGGGCAACTCTTAGACAATACAAAGGGGTAGAGATAATACCATGCATCTTATCTGATCATAATGGAATGAAACTGAAAATCAATGATAAAAGAAGAAAGGAAAAATCAAGCATCACCTGGAGAATGAACAATAGGTTGCTGAGTGATCAATGGGTTTTAGAAGACATCAAGGAGGAAATTAAAAAATTCCTAGAGTTAAATGAAAACACAGACACAACATATCGGAATCTATGGGACACATTGAAAGCAGTTCTAAGAGGAAAATTCATTGCTTGGAGTTCATTCCTCAAAAAAAGAAAAAACCAACAAATAAATGATCTCATACTTCATCTCAAAATCCTAGAAAAAGAAGAGCAAAACAACAGCAAAAGAAGTAGAAGGCAAGAAATAATTAAAATCAGAGCTGAAATTAATGAAATTGAAACAAAAGAAACAATTGAAAAAATTGACAAAAATAAAAGCTGGTTCTTTGAAAAAATAAATAAAATTGACAGACCCTTAGCCATGCTAACGAAGAGAAGAAGAGAGAGAACCCAAATTACTAGCATACGGGATGAAAAAGGCAATATCACAACAGACACTTCAGAAATACAGAAGATAATCAGAAATTACTTTGAATCCTTATACTCCAATAAAATAGAAGATAGTGAAGGCATAGATAAATTCCTTGAGTCCTATGATCTGCCCAGATTGAGCCAGGAGGATATAGACAACCTAAACAGACCAATAACAATAGAGGAATTAGAAGAAACCATCAAAAGACTACCAACTAAGAAAAGCCCAGGACCGGATGGGTATACAGCAGAGTTTTACAAAACCTTTAAAGAGGAACTAACACCAATACTTTTCAAGCTATTTCAGGAAATAGAAAAAGAGGGAGAACTTCCAAATTCATTCTACGAGGCCAACATCACCCTGATTCCGAAACCAGACAAAGACACTTCAAAGAAGGAAAACTACAGACCAATATCTCTAATGAACCTTGACGCAAAAATCCTCAATAAAATTCTGGCGAATCGGATTCAAATACATATCAAAAAAATTATACATCATGATCAAGTAGGATTCATCCATGGGATGCAAGGCTGGTTTAATATACGGAAATCAATAAATGTTATTCACCACATCAATAGACTTAAATATAAGAACCATATGATCTTCTCAATAGATGCAGAAAAAGCATTCGACAAAGTACAGCATCCCTTTATGTTCAAAACGCTAGAAAAATTAGGGATAACAGGATCATACCTCAACATTGTAAAAGCAATCTATGATAAGCCACAGGTCAGCATCATTCTGAATGGAGAAAAATTGAAGGCATTCCCTCTAAGATCTGGTACAAGACAGGGATGCCCTCTCTCACCACTTCTGTTCAACATAGTCCTCGAAACACTGGCCAGAGCAATTAGACAGACAAAAGAAATTAAAGGCATAAAAATAGGAAAAGAAGAACTTAAATTATCACTATTTGCAGATGATATGATTCTATACCTAGCAGACCCAAAAGGGTCTACAAAGAAGCTATTAGAACTAATAAATGAATTCAGCAAAGTGGCAGGATATAAGATCAACACGCATAAATCAAAGGCATTC
Organism: Urocitellus parryii; assembly: GCF_045843805.1. Classification (NCBI taxonomy): domain Eukaryota; kingdom Metazoa; phylum Chordata; class Mammalia; order Rodentia; family Sciuridae; genus Urocitellus; species Urocitellus parryii. Next base: position 61,356,159 of record NC_135535.1, on the reverse strand, counting down.
CTGTATATCAGCGACAAATCCTCTGAAACGGAAATTAGGACAACTACTCCATTCACAATATCCCCCCAAAAAATAAAATACTTGGGAATCAACCTAACAAAAGAGGTGAAAGATTTATACAAGGAAAATTACAGAACACTGAAGAAAGATATAGAAGAAGACCTTAGAAGATGGAAAAATATACCCTGCTCATGGATAGGCAGAACCAACATCATCAAGATGGCGATATTACCAAAAGTTCTCTATAAGTTTAATGCAATGCCAATCAAAATCCCAGCAGCATTTCTTGTAGAAATAGATAAAAGAATCATGAAATTCATATGGAATAATAAAAGACCCAGAATAGCAAAAACAATGCTAAGCAGGAAGTGTGAATCAGGCGGTATAGCGATACCAGACTTCAAACTATACTACAGAGCAATAGTAACTAAAACAGCATGGTACTGGTACCAAAACAGGCGGGTGGACCAATGGTACAGAATAGAGGACACAGTAACCAACCCACAAAACTCCAACTATCTTATATTTGATAAAGGGTCTAAAAGCATGCAATGGAGGAAGGATAGCATCTTCAACAAATGGTGCTGGGAAAACTGGAAATCCATTTGCATCAAAATGAAGCTGAATCCCTATCTCTCGCCATGCACAAAAGTTAACTCAAAATGGATCAAGGAGGTTGACATTAAACCAGAGACACGGCATCTGATAGAAGAAAAAGTAGGGTATGATCTACATACTGTGGGATCGGGCTCCAAATTCCTCAATAGGACACCCATAGCGCAAGAGTTAACAACTAGAATCAACAAATGGGACTTACTCAAACTAAAAAGTTTTTTCTCAGCAAAAGAAACAATAAGAGAGATAAACAGGGAGCCTACATCCTGGGAACAAATCTTTACTCCACACACTTCAGATAGAGCCCTAATAACCAGAATATACAAAGAACTCAAAAAATTAGACAATAAGATAACAAATAACCCAATCAATAAATGGGCCAAGGACCTGAACAGACACTTCTCAGAGGAGGACATACAATCAATCAATAAGTACATGAAAAAATGCTCACCATCGCTAGCAGTCAGAGAAATGCAAATCAAAACTACCCTAAGATACCATCTCACCCCAGTAAGATTGGCAGCCATTAGGAAGTCAAACAACAATAAGTGCTGGAGAGGATGCGGGGAAAAGGGCACTCTTGTTCATTGCTGGTGGGACTGCAAATTGGTGCAGCCAATTTGGAAAGCAGTATGGAGATTTCTTGGAAAGCTGGAAATGGAACCACCATTTGACCCAGCTATTCCCCTTCTTGGTCTATTCCCCAAAGACCTAATAAGAGCATACTACAGGGACACTGCTACATCGATGTTCATAGCATCACAATTCACGATAGCAAGATTGTGGAATCAGCCTAGATGCCCTTCAATAGATGAATGGATAAAAAAATGTGGCATTTATACACAATGGAGTATTACTCTGCATTAAGAAATGACAAAATCATAGAATTTGGAGGGAAATGGATGGCTTTAGAGCAGATTATGCTAAGTGAAGCTAGTCAATCTTTAAAAAATAAATACCAAATGACTCCTTTGATATAAGGGGAGTAAACAAGGACAGGGTAGGGACGAAAGTTTGAGAAGAAGATTTACATTAAACAGGGATGAGAGGTGGGAGGGAAAGGGAGTGAGAAGGGAAATTGCATGGAAATGGAAGGCGATCCTCAGGGTTATACAAAATGACATATAAGAGGAAAGGAGGGGTAAGACAAGATAATACAAATGGAAGAAATGATTTACAGTAGAAGGGGTAGAGAGAGAAAAGGGGAGGGGAGGGGAGGGGAGGGGGGATAGTAGAGAATAGGACAGACAGCAGAATGCATCAGACACTAGAAAGGCAATTTGTCAATCAATGGAAGGGTAACTGATGTGATACAGCAATCTGTATACGGGGTAAAATTGGGAGTTCATAACCCACTTGAATCAAACTGTGAAATATGATGTATTAAGAACTATGTAATGTTTTGAACGACCAACAATAAAAAAAAATTAAAATCCTTATTGTGCACAATGTCTCTCATTTCTGAAAGAGAAAGCTATAGCTAACATTTGTTTTCCAATTGTATATATTGAGTAAGTGTTAAGAAGAGCTATAAACAAACTATATCAATTGTCTCTTAAATAGCTTGTTTGCTTTGGTCTCTAATTCATTTACCTCATTTCTATATAAAAAAAAACTTTCTAATTTGCAGTCTGACCAATAATGTATATATGTTCCTGTTATGATTTACAAATGAGGTGAGAAAATTTTGGGGTGAAATGATTGGGTTATGAAAGCCTTAGCCTAATCAGTGCACTAATCCACTTAAACAGATTAACTGGGTAAACAAGGGCAGGTAAGGTGTGGGAGACTACTTGAGTAACTGGGAGCATGCCATTGTTATGTGGTTCACACTTTTTCCTGATGCTCATGTCCTGAGCTGCTTTCCTTCACCATACCCTGCTACCATGATCTGCCTCACTTTGGGCACAGTGCAATGAACTTGGTGGTTTATGGGCAGACATGCAACTATGAGCAAAATAAACATTTCCTCCTATAAAATTGTTGTGGTCGGGTCTTTTGGTCACAGCTGAGTAAAAGTTGACTAAAATAGTTCCTTTGTACCCATATCCTCACCAAGCATTGATTATTATTGATATTATGTATGGGTGCCATTTTAACTAGGGTGACATAAAATCTCAAGAGTGGTTTTGATCTTCATTTCCCTCAATTAAAGTCATTATATTTAGACCAAGGCCAGCACAAGCTTCATAAATGAAGGTTCATCTACATGAGAAACCTGAAGGGAGTTTTGAATTAATGAGACAGGCTCTAATTACCTTTAAACCAGCTCCAGGACGGCTTCTCCTAGCTCCAGCCTCCAGCTACCTATTAGAGTAGTGAGGTTTACTGAAGAGGAGAGAGAGAGAGAGAGAGAGAGAGAGAGAGAGAGAGAGAGAGAGAGAGAGAGAGAGAGAGAGAACACGCCAGGGAGTAGACTTTTATTGGGGAACAAAAAATTCTGGGGAAAATCCCATGTAATGAAGATTAAGGGGGATAGTGTCCCAAGGTCAGGTGCAATGATTGAGATTGACTCTTCTTCGGGTAGTGGCCATACATGCCTCCACATGGACAAGCCCTTGGACCTGAGAAGGGTGGGGAAAGCTCTGGACACAAGGATGTGTCTAATCGCCTCTCGCCCAGCCAGGGAGGTAACTCAAATCACTGGCGATGATGGCCTCCAAAATTATACTGAAGTGATACATGCATACCCATGTTTGTAGCAGCACAACTTACAGTAGCCAACTATAGAATCAGTCTAGGTATTTCCCACAGCAATAAATAAATGAATAAATAAATATAATTAACATAAAGACTGTGAATGGCACTCATACAGGGGATATCACTCTAGATCACTCTAGGAGTCTTTGCAAGAGAAAGCTGTGACCTAAAAAGGTCACAATGGAAGAGAAATTCATGCAAACAAATGCATAAAATCTAACACAAGGAAATGAGAATATGAAAAAAAGTTAAAACAAACACCTTCTAAAGTTTATAATTTACTAGCAAAAGATGTTAAAGTAAATTAAATATTAGATAAGGAATTCAAAATAAAGGTTATAAAAAATGAACAATGAATTCCAAGAGAACACAGAAAAACAACTGAACAAATTAAGGAAATCAATCAGTACAGGATATTTATGAGACATCAAGAAGGAGATAGATGGGGCTGGGGCTGTGGCTCAATGGTAGAGTGCTTGCCTCACATGTGTGAGGCACTGGGTTCAATTCTCAGTGCTGCATATAAATAAATGAATAAAATAAAGGTCTGTCAGCACTAAAAGATATTTTTTTTCCAAAAGAAGGAAATAGAGGTTCTGAAAAAGAACCAAACAAAAAGCATTTGCCGGTAAATGGCATTTTGATCACTCCTGGGAATTAAGTATTTTTTTTCTTTCCCTTAACAGCAAACCCAGTTGGATTTGGTTAGCATAGCCTCAGGGTTGTAATCTGGACACAAGGTAGATACTATTGTTTTAAGTGTGTTCCCCCAAAGCCCAAGTGTTGGAAACTTAATTTCTCAATTTAGCAGTGTTGAAAGGTTGAGTCTGATGGGATGGATTTGAGCCATATTTTCAGAGACCTCATGAATAGCTGAATCCCTTTATCACAGAAATAGGCTTCTTATGTGGGCACTTAATTCTCTTTCTTCTCTCCTGATAGGGCCACTTGCTTTTCTGCTTTCTGTCATGAGTTTAATGAGTATGAGTTCCTCCCCTCCGGCAGTTATTTGATCTTGGACTTCCTACACTCCAGAATCATGAGCCAAAATAAATCTCTTTCCTTTAAAAATTACTCAGTCTTCAGATACTCTGTTACAGCATCAAAAAAGAGACTGTGAGAAGTGTCTAAGGAACTCACACTTTATTTTAGTTAACTTTGATCAACATGACCTTGTCATTTATTTACCTTCCAAATGAAAGTTCTGATTTACCAAAGGTATGACAGAGGAAAAACCAAACAAACAAAATAAAAAGATATAACTTTAACACCTGGAATTAACCTCCCACATTTTGTGGAAGTGGAAATAGAGTAAAACCTGTTGTAAGGGGACAGAGGGATGAGGATCTCTTAACAAGAGGTTAAGAGAATAGTTCTATAAAATGGCATTGTACCAACCCCCCCACGGGCTTTCTTTGCCAAAAAAGCAATCTGCCTGCAGCCCCACATGGCCTAATCAGGGGCAAAGGCCAGGCAGTGAGTGTAGATATTGCTGATGGGGGTAAAGAGAAAATGAGGACCTGCTACCCAACAGAGGACAATGGGTGTCAACCTCTGTGATCATGCTCCTGGGCACTCTGTGTTGCTAACAATTAATTTCCATCTCCTGCTTCTTCCTGCCCTTAGACACTTAGAGGGAGAAGAAAATGAAGGGAATAATTAAAAGGGGGGTTCTGGAATCTATAAAGGAGCTATAAAGGAGTCTATAAAAATATACCCCCTCCCATGGACATCCAGCTTTGGGGCCCCTTTTCCCCAAAGAAGTCTGTCTCTATATTTTTTTCATTAAACTTGCTTTCTGCGCTGGCTTCAGTGTTTCTCAGTGTTTAATCTCCAACACTGGGGAACAAGGACGTGTTCCTCATCTCCAAGACAGGTATCACTCCTACTTGAGGAGTAAATAATTTAGATATTAGAGGTCTTGGGGAGAAGTACTTACAATTTTTTTTCTTTAGAGCTATCCCCAGATTTTGGAAAGACAAGGGCCTAAATCCAAGGTTCAAACATCTTCGGATCAATCAAGAGATGTTAGCTCTGACTCCCAGCAAGAAGAGGAACCTTCAAAGGATGAGGGGAAAGAAGATGGCCCAGAGAGACCCAATCGTGAAGCTACCCTCATGGAAGCTGCTGAAGAATCTGAGGCTGCAGGCTGAGCAGATGATCCAGCAGCAAGGAAGACCTAAGTCTCCAGCTATGGTGCTTATAGCTCTGTTGAGCTGCCAGGATGTCATGCCTTCAGAACAAGAATTCAGGAGCTTGTGATAGTGACTCATCACCTACTTTTTCAAAGAAAGAAGGGAGCTGTTCTGGAAATACACACCTTTGAGTTCTGAGCAAGATACTAAACAATTATTGCTCCCTGTACCTCCTCTTGGATAATGAGGTGTGGCACCAGGAGTTGGCATTACCCAATGGGATTGAGTTACACTAACCTGTTCCTTTGTAGTCCTACCCCTTTGCCCTTTTTGGGATAGAATGTTCCATGAAACCTCCCCTTGTGTGTCCCCTATATAAGAATAAAGAATTACAGTGGCTCTCTTTCTTTTCATGGGCCCCTAAGATCACAGGACCATTCCTGAATTTTGAAAAGATTTAAAAAAAAGAAAAACCTGTTTCGGGGGCTTCCTCTAGAAGAAAACTTCCCATGCAGAACTATCAAACTATTTCAAGAAACTTACATTTAATTGTTGGGTTGGACTATATGATGTCAGACTTAAATTTAAGTGTCTGAAGGCTCTTTTAGGATAACAGAGACAATAGGGGGCTACTCCAACATCTACATGTTCCCCAAACCCACCCACCCTCCAGGCCAAACAGCACAGATATCCTCCCCAATACGATTCTCAGTCACTAACTGGAGATGACCATGGCACATGACGAAAGACTTGAAGAAATAGATTCAATCAACTGCATTCACTCACTGCCCCCAAATTCAAGATACTGAATTAGGAACTTCAAGGCATACCAGTCATCAGGGAAGTGATGCTGGAGGCATGGCTAAGCTATCATCTGAATAATTATGTGCATTTAGGTGGCTTTCTGAAAAAAAAAATAAATGTTTCCTTTCCATAAATGGATAGGCAAACACATATTAAAGCCATCTATACTGAATTCTCTGGAGATATATCTTAGTCTCTGTTTCATATAAATTTTGTTTTTAAAAATGTAGAGTGCTTGGGGAGACTGCTTTTATAATATAAAACCTCTAGGGAAATGGTTCTTGGATTGCTTATCATCTTGAGAATTCTTCATAGTCTAGCTATTTTCATTCAGGGCATGGAAAGTATAAATAGTCAAGGGATCAGGATTGATTTATTTTATATGGCAGTGTGGGTGATGTGTAGAAAAGGATTCAGTACATGAATAAATAAATTACAGAGAAGGGGAGATTTAATACACTAGTGGTAATGCCATAAAACAACTAATTAAATCATCTCCAAGAGTGCCGTTTTCAGGTGAGAAGAAACTATCCCAGATAAGGGAGAAGAAACTATCCCAGATAAGAACATGCAGAGAGAAGTGGAATGTTTGCAAGCTCAATTCAGTATGGTAAAATTGTTAAATATCAAGGTTCAGATGATTTTATCTCAATAAACTTGTGTCTTTATGACCTTAAAATACATTTGTTTCATCTGGGTATGTTGCTGCATGCCTGTAATCCCAGTAGTTTCAGAGGCTGAGACAGAAAGATTATAAATTTGAAACCAGCCTCTGCAATTTAGTGAGACTCTCAGCAACATAGTGAGATCCTGTCTCAAAATGTAAAAAGGGCTGGAGATGTAGCTCTGTGGTAAAACACCCCGGGGTTCAATCTTCAGTACCCACCCCCTACCACCACCAAAAAATTTGTGTTTTATTTTGATGTTTGCATTTTAAAGATTTTTTTTTGGCATTGCTTTAGGATTTCAAAAGATCAAAATAATTAACATTTGTAAGAGTTAAAAATGACATTTCCAATTAGAAGTGTATTTATCATTAAATCATTTGGTTCTGTTCAGTTATTTATCATTGTCATTAACCTTTTTTGTAACCCTAATCTTTAAATTTTGATATAGGGAAAAACAATGAATATAGTCCATAGAATACCATGATAATTTAGTTGAAAAGCTCTTTCTGTTTTTAAATTCATCTGTTATCATGATAGTTAAGACAACTAAAAAAAATTACATTCAGAGGCCTGACTTTGAATATGAATTTTCTCTTTATAGTGTATGTTAAGGGATAATTTGTGAATGAGTGTTGAAGTTGAACAATGAAATGATTTGATATGATGAAATTTTAATTTATGTGTTTTAGATGTATGGATTTTGACAACTCTTGCCATTGATTATGTCATTAATCTGCATAAATAAGGAAAATTTTATAATAGATTGTTCCAAAATCATATGAATATGAATAAATTTCCAACAAACATAACAGTCATTGCTTTCCGTTGTTTGTGAACATTACTAACATGCATAGTTTTAGCAGCTGAATTCCACTCCTTGTTCTAATATATTAAAGTTTTCCTTTTATTTTCTGTTCAGCTGACCCTCTCTGCTAAGAATATTTTGTCTCATTTCTTTTTCTCCCTATAAGACCTACTTTAGAATTCAAATTCCTCCTGTATACTTCATTAGATATTATAACAAAACAGTTTTATTTGCCCTTATATGTCTATTTTTATTTGAATATATGCTTTCCTAATCCTAATGTGTGCTTTGCAGGTTGCAAGTAATTACATGCACTATCATATAACGCCATGCCTATCATGAAACTGTAAATATTTTATGCATGTGATGATGAAGATATGCAGGAAGAAACTTTTCCCTGGAGATATCATTAACTTAAATACTAGATCTCCAATGTAGTAGCTGTACAAACACAATTTTATTTCTTAATTTCACTGTCTCAATATATGCTAGATGTAGAAAATAACTATTTATTAATATCTCTTTAGCTGCCTGTTAGTTGGACATTTGAATATTCTCACGACAGGAAACTGCATGCCTGCCTATAATTTGTGTCAGTGCTGTTTTGTGATTCCTTATGTTTTGGAATTTATCAACTATTGTTTTTATTTTTAGGCCAGGGCTGAACTCAAAATTGTTCATGTTTTCAATATCTATTTTAGACAAAGAACAAAAATGTAACTAAAATAACTAGAAGCATATGGAGATAAATTTTATTAGTGAACCTGTCTCCCTTACGATATTTATTTACTAATTTATATATGTCTATCTTTAATTTTTTCCCATTATATTCACTAATTATCTTAGGATAATTAAGCTCATTATCTTATTCCTAAAACTCATTCTTATGTGTCTAGGTTTAAGTTTCGTTTTGTCTTCACTTCTCCTGGTTTACAGAGCTTCCTAAATCCACATGTATATATTGCTCTTTGTCCGTATATTCAGGTGTCTCACTATTCAATTTACTTGGTCCATTCTCAGAACCACAATCCCAGAGGAGAACTTCAGTGGCTTACTACACACACTATCAGAGAGTTCCTGTTAATTTGGTACTGGGTTACAGAGCAGGAAGGTTGGGGAGACCACAGAAAATGAGACAATGCCAATACTAAGAGTAAATGGAATTATTTCCTGTGCATCATTTTGAACCTGGGTCTCAACTGTGGAAGTAAATGAGAAAAGAATTATGCCCTTAAGATTGTTTGGTTGAATGTAATAGTGAACATCTCCTAGTCCTGTAGATGGAACTACAGGACTGTGTGTGTCTGTGTTTCTGTGTTTGTCTTAAGTAAAAGAGTACTTTTGCATTTCATTTGGTAGGCATAACTTTATTTTATTATGCAAAATTCTTGAACTTTTTTGAGGTGAACTTCTTTAATTGAACAGGAAAATGACACGCAATTCCAACTCTTGTGTGTTCTCAAGAAAGCAAAAACATTTTTCTCTCTTTAAATTCTTTTAATTTTGTTTTATAAAATTTCCTTGTGTTCACATAAACAGAATTAACAGTTACTACCCTTATATGGATTATTCTTCAGTACAATTGCAAGTTGATGTATTTGTTCTCTGCCTGCAATTTGAAAATACAAACTATTATTCTTCCTGACAGAATCATCTTTAGTACAGCAATGACGATTATATTTTGCTCTCCATGAAAAACCACTGTTAATGTCACCTCCACACTAATTATTGCTGTTATTTTTCTGTAGAGATTATTATTATTTGTTTTCTGTTCAGAACTGGTGAATGTCAGAGCACCATAATGAGAAACCACACAAGACTGACAGTGTTCATCCTGGCAGGTTTGACTGATGACCCAGAATTGAAAGTTGTGTTATTTGTCTTCCTGCTTCTTACCTACTTGCTGAGTGTCACTGGCAATCTCACCATCATCACACTTACCCTGGTAGATACGGACCTGAAGACCCCCATGTATTTTTTCCTTCGGAATTTCTCCTTCTTAGAAATTTCCTATACTACTACATGCATCCCTAAATTGCTGGCTATTATGGCAACTGGGGACAAGACCATTTCCTATGCCAGTTGTGTTACTCAAGTGTTTTTTGCCTTCCTACTTGGAGCATCAGAATTTTACTTGTTGGCAGCTATGTCCTATGACCGCTATGTGGCCATCTGTAGGCCCCTTCATTACATGACCATCATGAACAGCAAAATCTGCATTCAGCTGGTCCTCAGTTGTTGGCTTGCTGGCTTTTTTGTCATCTTCCCACCACTTATCTTAGGTCTAAATATTGACTTCTGTGCCTCCAACATTGTTGATCATTTCTACTGTGACACTACACCCCTCATGCAGATCTCCTGCACAGACACACAGCTCCTGGAGATGATGGGATTCATCTCAGCTTTGGTGACACTCTTGGTCACATTAGTCATGGTGATAGTATCCTACACCTATATCGCCCTGACCATTCTAAGAATCCCTTCAACTAGTCAGAGGAAAAAGGCTTTTTCCACATGTTCTTCTCACATGATCGTGATTTCCCTTTCCTATGGCAGCTGCATCTTCATGTATCTTAAACCTTCAATCAAACAAAGAGTATCTGTTTCCAAGGGAATTGCTGTTCTCAATACCTCAGTAGCTCCACTTTTGAACCCTTTCATCTATACCTTACGGAATCAACAAGTGAAAAAAGCCTTTTTAAATTTGATACATAGGATTGTGTCTTTTTCAAAGAAATGAATATTCTACTTCCTCATTCAATGGATATGTATAAAGGAGGCCCAGGTAGTTTTAGCAGTTTCTAAGAGATCATTTCTCCCTTTTCTATTTATTTCATTGCTTTGATATTCATCTTTATGTCTTTCAAAAAATATTTTTTCTCAAAACTTTGGTCTGAAATGGTAGCTTTGCTTTGAATCTCCATTAAAACTCCCTTTTTTTTTTGACATTGTTTTCCCTGTTCTCTTAGCTTTCTTTGTATGAACATGTGAAAATAGTAAGCTTCTACTTTCAATGTCTCTTTTGTCTTTTAAGAATGACAGTTATGTAGACTATAAAATTTTGTTCCATTTGATATTGCATTTGATATATGACCTATTAAAACCGATGTAGAAGTAATATTTAATTTTTATGCTTCCAATTAATTGATGTATATTGTAATTAAATAAATTAAAATTGTAGTAGAGTTTTTGATGTTCATCTTTGAGCACTGTTTATCTTTGAAGCGTATATTTAAATGTTTTAGATATTTGTGTATATATATTCACACATATTCATGTATATGTGCATATACTGTAAAGTAACAATCCTTAGTTTTTAGATGTAAGATGTTATGTTTATAATGATTTTCATCAAAGAAAATGTGATAATCTTACTAATTTGTTTTGAAAATCAATATTGAAATGTAATACTTATTTGAAATTCTCAAACTCCCCAAACTTCCTCTGCTTAAGTTGGGATACACCTAAATCAAATTCTAAATGATTTGTGAATAATTTTGAAATAAGAACAATGCTAATTCTTTTTGTTTTCAAATATTATTTGTTTGACATATATGTCAGATCTAGGTGTGTATAATACAGATATGCAGATTGATATAGACATACTTCCTGCCAGTGAAACTAAGATGGTAGAAGCTTCAAGTTCTAGCTTAGAAAATTCCTAGTTTAGGGCTGAATTTATTAGGTCTGAGAAATTTAAATTTTGTGCAATAAAAAAATTTTTTAATGAATCAAATATAATAGTATTTTCAAAGGTATGCATCCAATTTCATGATTTTTTCCATATATTAAAAATATTGTACATTAGATCAGATTGTCCTTTTTTATTTCAGTTTTTAAAACTGTGTATATTGGTTGGAACAAAATATATTTGAAAATAGCATGCAAAGGGATGGTATAAAATATAACCAGGGAGAAAAATAAACATAATATATAATTAGACAATTATAGAATTTTCTGTAGATCTGTAGAATGAGTTGAATTGTAGAAAATATATAGGTTATAAACATGATTTCAGGACAAAATTATTTAAACAATTGATTATAAATTGTTTATAGTCCTCCTTTTTATTTATGTGTACATGTTTTTTTTTTCTAACCTGCCAATTTACACCTAATGATCTTTGAGCATTATTTAATGTTTACAAATATTAACAGCACACAAATTATATATGTGTGCACACACATATATGTACATATATATACACCCGTATGTGTAAATATTTTGTGGCAATGTAATAAAAGTAAAACCTAATGTACTATCAATAGATTCACTAATTTTGATTCTGTTATGTATCAGTGAGGACAAGTTTGCTTAAAGCAATATCGTGCTATTTAAACTGCTTGGCTAGCTGTCATTTATTTTGAAATACTTCATATAATAACATTTATGAGCCCTCTAAGTAGCCAGTTCAAATATCCCTTTTCTTAAGTACCTGTTTTTTCATTTCAAGGTAGAGTTATCACTAAGTCCTATGTGCTACTTCATTCATAGTTTGTATAATATATAATTTTTTAGTATCTCAGTGGCACCTGTCCCTCAAAAGTCATTTTAATTTACCAGTTGATTTACCCATAAAATTAACTATTTGAATTAACATCTTTCAAAATAGATTCTAAGAGTTATACACTTCCATTTTGATTATGCATACAGCCATATTTTATTCACTCATCAAACTAAGCTTTCTGAATTGAAAGAAAATATTTAAAGTGAAAGAACTTTATTTGTTATTCAAAATAAAACGGTGAAATAGAGGTACTTTGAATTAGGCATAGGGGAGTGAAGGGAGGGGAGGGAGTAGCAGGGTAGAAAAGACAGTAGAATGAACCAGAAATTATTACCCTATTGCATATGACCACTGACCAGTGTGATTCTATATCACGTACAACCTGAAAAATGAGAAGTTATACTCCATTTAAGTATAGTGTGTCAAAATGTATTCATGTATAATTAACTAGAACAGATTATATATATATATATATATATATATATATATGAATAAAAAAGAAAATATAGATAAAATTTTATAAGAACATTTACATACATATATATGATATCATAACTAAAAAAAAGAAAAGTGTCAGATATTCATTATTACCTCAAAAAAAATCTTAAAAATTGGGTCAGTAAAATAGTAATAAAAATTCCCTTATCCTTTAAATAAATAATTTTATTTGCACATTTTAATGGAAATATTTCTTCAATAATTTTACTAAGTCAATATTTAACATTATGTTGGCATTAGTCTATGATTAGACCCTTTAAAAACTCATTATTATTTACACATAAAATAAACTCTACACAAAATTTTGAAATTTTTTTCTGGGTAATCCAAAAGATAATTTTCTAAATTTTATATTACCCTTACTGTTCTCTTTCCCAAAACATGTCATAATTCCTATATTTAGATATTCATACAAATTTATATTCATTTTCTAAAGTTGGCCATTACTTGAAATTTTTAGTAACAAATTCTCTGTTTACTAACTTACTTATTGAGGTAATTTTACATTCCATTCACAATATTATTTATTCAAAGCTGAATTGGGATTTCTATTGTGGTCAAATACTTGAAATATTCTGGCTTTTGTATTAGAGTGATAGATATCTCAGAGAACATGAACTTGCAAGTATTTACTATACTTCTATTTTTTTCAAAGAGTTAAATAATTGGTATTAATTCTTCCTTGAGTTTTGGTGGAATTTATCTTCAAAACCTTATCTTGGGCCTTTCTTTTTTAGGGGATATTTTGATCACTACTTCAGTTTTATTTGTAATTAGTCTGTTCAGGCTATTCTTTATTCAGTCTTGGTAGAGTATATATTACTAGGAATGTGTCCATTTCCTCTAGGTTATTCAATTTTTTGGCATGAATTGTTTCATAGTACTCTATTATGATTCTATTATTTTTGAAGCATCTGTCATAATATTTCCTCTTTCATTTCTGATTTCATTAATTTTAATTTTCTCTCCTTTTATTTTTTATTTGAATGGGCTAGTATTTGTGATTTTGTATTTTGAAGAAAATAACTTTTGTTGGATAAAGTAAAAAATCATACATATTCTCTGAAGGTAGGGAAAAAACAACAAATCTTTGTTTGTGATTCAATAGAATTATTCTTTATAAAATTATGGAGGTTCTCACTTATTTTACTAAAAGTTTAATAAAAGTTCAATAAAAATACCAACAAGATTTTCCTTATGGATATAGGTAGAACACATTTTTTTGGAGAAATAATAAAGCAGCTATGGCCTAAAGAATTTGTTAAGAAAATAAAACCTACAAGAAACTACAATTATCAGGCATTAAATAGTTAATGAAAATATCAAGTTGTAGAAGTATTAACAATTACATAAAGTGGAATAGAATGAAAATATTGATATAGACTATATTATATGTGAAATTTTGTGTACAATAAAGATAGAAGATCACAGGGAATATATGAACTTTTAAATGTGTATTACTGGGCAAATTTTTACATAATTGGAAAGATAAAAAGATAGGTCATTTCTTAAATCATACATAAAAATTGACTGCAAATGATTTATTGATCTAAATATAAAAATTGAAAATAAACGGGCTGGGAATGTGGCTCAGGCGGTAGCATGCTCCTCTGGCATGCGTGCGGCCCGGGTTTGATCCTCAGCACCACATACCACAAAGATGTTGTGTTTGCCGAGAACTAAAAAATAAATAAATAAATATTAAAAATTTTCTCTCTCTTTCTCTCTCTCTCTCTCTCTCTCTCTCTCTCTCCTCTCTCATTCTCTCTTTAAAAAAAAAGAAAATAAACAGTATTAAAAGAAAATGTGGGTGAATTTATTTTTGAATATTTAACTGATACATATAACATTAAGATTATATTTATGGAATATGATGTGAAGTTTTGGTGTGTACAGTTTGAATTATTTAAGTAAGGGGAAACGTATATCTCCTCAAATATTCTTCATTACTTCATGATGAAAACATTCAATATCCTTTCTTTCAGCTTTTTGAAACATACAGTGCATTTTTGTCTTCTGTATTCACCATACTGTGCAACAGCAAAGAACTTCTTACTCCTATCTAAATGTATCTGAATTCCCAATGATTAAACAGTCCCCATCTCTCCTTCTTCCTTCTTGTGCCTTGTTCTGTTAACTATCATTCTACTCTCAGTTTTCATGAAACACATGTTTTCAGATTCAGTATGAGTGATATCATGTAGTACTTGCCTAGCTTTTTCCACTTAACATAATATTCTCCAATTCCATCCATGCTTTTTCAAATGACAAGATTTCATTTTTTCCCCATGAGGTTGTGTAGTATTCTGGTGTGAGACTGTACCTCATCTCCCCTTCCCCCCTCCCTCTTTCCTTCCTTTTTTTTGTACCCAGGGATTGAACTCAAGGGCACTTAACCACTGAGCCACGTCCCCAGGCCTTTTTTTTCTTTTTTATATTTTATATAGAGACAAGGTCTCACTGAGTTGCTTATTAACTCTCTAACTTTCTGAGGCTGGCTTTGGACTCTGGATCTTCCTGACTCAAACTCCTGAGCCACTGGATTACAGGTGTGTGCCACCAGGCCCAGCTGTACCACATTTTCTTTATTATCCATCAGCTAATGAACACTTAGATTGTTTTCATCTCTTGACTAATTTGAATAGTCTGCAATAAACATAAGAGTACAGATGTTCCTTTGATATACTGATTTCATTTCCTCTGAATATGTGACTATAGTGGGATTACTGGAGGATATGACAATTCTATTTCTAATTTTTGAGGAACCTTCATACTGTTTTCATGTTAGTTTTAATTCACATTCCCACCAACATGTGCAAGTGTAATTTTTCTCTACATCTGCACTACCACTTGGTGTCTTTTGTCTTTATGATGAAATTCACTTTTATTGGAGTGAATTGATACTGTTTTTTTTTAATTTGTAATTCCCTGATAACTAGTCACACTGTCGATTTTCTCATATTTGCATTGGCCTTTTCTTTTCATAAATATCTTGTCAGGTTCATTACCCATATTTAAATCAGATTTTTTTGTTTTCTTGTTTTTAATATTTATTTTATTTTCTTTGGCTAATGAGTTCCTTATATAGTCTGGATATTAATTCCACCTCACATGTGAGCTTTGCAAAAATCTCTCATTAAAGAAAAGCCAAGGACAGGATGGTTTCACTGTTGAATTCCACCAAACATTTAAAGGAAAACTAATACTAATTATTCCAAAAAATAAAGAAAATGATATTCTCACAAAATGATTCTGAGGTCACTATTCTTCTAATATCAAAGTTAGACAAGAACACACACACACACACACACACACACACAGAGTCATAGAGAGAGAGAGAGAGTGAGCAAGCACAGAAAGGTATATGCTAATGTTCTTGATAAATACAGATTCAATATTCTTGACAAAATACAAAAATTCTGAATCCAATGCTACACTCCAAAATTATTCATCATGATTGAATGTTATTCCTCCTAAAGATGCAAGGATTGTTCTACATGTGAATTGATAAATGTAATACACTATGTCATCAGAATGAAGGACAAAAAAAATGGTCATTTCAATACATACAGAAGAGATATTTGATAAAATTTATTATCCCCTTATGATGAAAACAATGAACAAATTAGGGTTTGAAGGAAAATAACCCAACATAATAAAGGTTATGTACAAAACTCAAGAGCTACCATCATACTGAATAGGAAAAAGCTGAAAACTTTCTAAGATCTGGAACAAAATGAAGATGTCTACTTCACCAATATTATCAACATAATACTGGAAGTTCTAGTCTGAGCATTCTGCAATGAAAGAAGTAAAGTGCATGCAAATTAAAAAGTAAAAAGTAAAATTGTCTGTTGGCAGATGACATGATCTTCATAAAAATTTCACCAAGAAGCAATTAGAAGTAATAAATGAATTCAGCAAAATTGCAAGATATAACCTCAATATGTAATATCATTTGCATTTCTCTAAGTCATTGGTGAATTACCTCAATATAAAGAGAAAAATCCCACTTACAATAGTTTGAAAAATATAAAATGCATAGGGATAATATCACAATAAAACAAACATTAAAGAAAGAAATTAAAGATGAAAGACAGAAAAAATAAGACATTCCATGTTTTTGAATTGGAAGAATCAAAAGTTAAGATGTCCATACTTCCCAATGTGATCTACAGACACAATATAATCTCTATCAAAGTACCAGTGACATGCTTCACAGAAGTAGGAAAAAAATCCTAAAACCCATACTCAACCACAGAAGACCCTAAATAACCCAAACACTCTAGAGTAAAAAGAATATAGCAGGAGGAATTACATTACGTGCCTTCAAAATATACTATAAAGCTATAATAATCAAAAAGCATGGTATGAAAGGCCAAATGCTTTCTCAGATAAGTGGATGCTAATACATAATTAGCATGGGGGGGTATGGGATAAGTGGAGCAACTTTGGATTGGCCAAAGAGAGGGAAAGGAGGGGTGTGAGCATGGGGATAGGAAAGATGGTGAAATAAGATGGCATCACTACTTTAGGTACATGTATGATTGCAGGAATTGTGTGATCCTACATTGTGTAAAAGCAGAGAAGCGAAAAATTGTGCTCCATTTGTATATAATGATTCAAAGAGCATTCTGCTGTCATGTATAACTAATTAAAACAAATAAATGTGAAATATTAAAAAATTAAAAGCCTGGTATTGAGATGAAAATGGACACATAGTCAAATGGAACAGAATAGAAATACTAGACATAACACCACACCTCCATAGCCACTGTTTTATGACAAAGATGCTAAGATAGGAGAAAACATAGTGTTTTCAATAAAGAGTGCTGGTAAAATTTAATATACAAATGCTGAGAAATGAAGCTAGATCCCATCTCTCACTAGTTCCAAAAACTAGCTCGTAAAGGAGGAAATACTTAAATGTGAAAAGTTAAATTATGAAACTACTGGAAGAAGATAGAGGGGGAATTTTTAAGTCATCAAAATAGGCAAGGTTTTTTGGACAAGACCCCAAAAGCACAGGACACAAAAGCAAAAAAGAAAAAAAAATGAATAGAATGATATTAAACAAAAAGCTATGCAACATTGAAACAGTCAATACTGTTGGGAGCCAGCGACCGCACCCTGAAAATGGCGCTGGCTTCCTGCTTCTGATGACTCAGCGGTTGGAGTTGTTGGAAGTAAACAACTCCTTGTTAGGCTGTGGGCTGGGCTCTGGCTTGCTTCCACTGCGCTGTACCTATTAGACTCTTCCACGTAGTGCTGGTTCATTGGCAAGGCTGGATACTTAAGCTAGGGCAGACCCACCGCTCTGGCGCGCATGATCTTTCTTCTCTTGTTCCTGTTTTCTCATCATGATTCAAAGGTCCTGAGTAAACTGCTGAAAGAAGAATCCTGTGTCATTTTTTCCCTTGCTGGCGAGGGGCCGCGACACAATACTGTGAATTTCTTTTCATCTTTGATATGAGAAAAGGTTTCTAGATGTTAATCAAATACAAGCACAACCTCATAAACAAAATCAAGTCATGGTCAAACTAGGAGGAAATATTTATAATATAGCAAAGATGAAAAAATGATATTAATGATAAAAAAAACAACTCTTAAGAGGTATAAGAAAATAAAAACTCAATAGAGAAAATTAGCTAAGCCTGTTTATAGACAATTTATAATTGTATGGGGAATGGCTGCTTGATTTATGAAATAATATTTAATCCCACATGTAATTACAGAAATTCAAAGTAACATGATTCTCAGTCACCGTGTCTAATCCTCACGATAGCCAACATTTTGTAACTATCAAAATCTACCCTGTTGTTAAGGTTGATGAGAAACAAGAACCCTAATAATACACTGTTGATGGGAACTGAAATACTGTATAGAAAACAATTTAATATTGCTAATTGAAAGTGGGTTTGCTGTTGATTTAGAAATCTCAAGTTTAGGAATTTATACTATATTCTATGATTTTTATTTTATTAAAAAACTTACAAAAATAGATATGCACAATTTTATTCATTGGTGCACTTTAATTGTCAAAATTGGAAACAATTTCTTAGCCAAAATATGAGAGCAATTAAATCAACCATGACACATCCTTATAAAGAGGGATTATGCAGCCATTAAAAGAATGTGAAATATTTCCTTGAGTTGATGTGGTGTGTTTCTGACAGGATGTTGTTGTTTAGTGAGGAAACCAAAAGGAAACAAAGTGCTTGTAGTATAACTATTTAGCCTGAAGTCAGTTGGCCTATAAGATGCTATGTTTTCCACTTTGCCTGCATCCTCCCAGAGCGGTCCTATCTCCTCATACCTAGCATCCAGGGAAACACACCATGCAACCAGGCTGGGGCTGGGGCTGGGGCTGCTGCTTCTGGCACTGCTCCTACCCACGCAGATTTATTCAAACCAAACAGCTGTTGTGACACTTTCAAGTAACTCCTCACAGAGTACCTCTGCTGCTCCCAATTCAACTAATGCTACACCCAGCACAGGTGGCAGTGCCCTGCATTCATCAGCCAGTCTCCTTGTGATCTCCCTCTCTCTTCTACATCTCTACTGTTAGAGACTCAGGCCAAGAAATATCTCTACTTCCCCGTCTTCTAAATGTCTCTACTTCCCCCAATCAGAATGGCAACTAGAAGTCCAGTATGTCAAGGAAGAAGCTGGTCTGCATCAAATCTACCAATTCCACACCTGATTTTATTGGCACAGAAAATGTTGAGAATTCCAAATTGATTGATTTGAAGGACATGTGAAGGGTTTCACAAGTGATGAATGCCAATATTAAATCTGCTGGAGTTTCCCGTAAAAGATAAAAAAAAAAAAAAGAGAAAACATCCAAAATTGAGACATGATTTCTTTGACAGAGGCATAAAAAATATGGACATTTAAAACTCTATTTGAAAACGAATAGATTTTATCTACAGATAAAGGATGGAATGTGGAATGGAGATTTCAGTTTTCATTTGGTTCATGAAATCTATAAGGCCATAAAACAGGTAATATAAAAAGCTTCCATGATTCTATTTATATGTACACTAGAAGGAACTTCCAGGTGTTACTCTAAATCCTCAATGTATTGTTTCAGCAACACTAATTTAAGGCTGATATATTCTAGAAAAAGTTATACATTGTTAAGCTATTTCTGTTGCTTTCCCAACTAAATTCTTTCCTCTGTGGTTTTTGGATTTGACATTTTGTTTGAACTTTTATGTAGTAATTGACGTGTGCCAGGGCAATGATAGATTGGAATTCACCCCAAATCCAGGCATCCTGAGTAAATCTTGCTTGTCCTCTGAAAGTCAAATGGTAGGCATCTCCCATCTCATGTTTTCATTCAACAAGAGTGCCAGATTCCTTTAGCTAAACTGATTCCAAAGAGTAGAATTGCATTGACCTCAACTAATTTCAAAATGCTGCTTTTTATTTCTACATTTGTTGAATACTTTTCACAATTGAAAATGGTCTGCTTTGAAGGTAAAATGGCAAATCTTGAAATTAGAAAGGCGACTAACTATGTGAAGAAGCCAAATTTATAAATCAGCATTTGGGAAGTGAAGACTGGAAGCTAGCTTGCATATTAAATTCACAAAAATGTTATGCTTTTTCTCTAAATCCTTTTTTAAAACTGTGGATCAGAATCGCCACTTTTGGAACACTTTCTGTTTATCAGTCAATATTTTTAGATAGTTAGAACCTGATTCTAAGCTTAAAAGCAGTCTTGATCCTCTAAATCTTTTACAACTGCCTTTAAACACAGAAATCTTTTGAAAAATACACACTCCCTGAAATCCTTTGTTCACATGGTCACACACTGATGCTTACATGTTCCAGTATCTAATATGGCCACCATAGTCTTGATAACCCAAATCATTTTTTTCTCATCTTTAGAAACCTACATGGAACAACCAGATCAAACAGATCTAAAGCTACTGTGTGTGTGAATGAACACGCCCCTTTGCTTCATACCTGAATGCTGTACATCTATTTGGATTGTATATTGTGTTTGTGTATTTATGCTTTGATTCATAGTCACTTCTTATGCTATGGAATTGATTTGCATTGAACACAAACTGTAAATGAAAATAAATAAATGCCTGAAAGAGCAAAAAAATGGATGCTATATTTTTCCATCCTATATTCTCAATTTTTTATCAACCTAAAAAATATTCTTCTTTCTCTCTACTTTTAAACCCTTAACTGTGTATCTGGGACTGGGTATGTGGTAGGCAATCAACTAGTAGAACATGTAGAAATGTGTGTGTGTGTGTGTGTGTGTATGTAGAAAAATTTCTGTAATTTAATTTGTCAGTCCCTTAGGAAATGATATTCTTAGATGTCATTTATCCTGAGAATTCTTAGTTCTTGTTAGATTTTTTTTCCTGTAAGACAAAAGATATAAATCCTTTGTGGTATCAAGAGATGGTTAATTTTCATATTTTATTGCACATCACATTTAGCAAGGGTTACCAACACTCCAGAGAAGTGGATATAGTAAATTTTAGAAGAGAAGGTAATTTGATAAATTTTCTAACAACAGATAATAAATTAGTCATAAATAATATTTCTAAAATGACATTTAAATTGATCATATTTTTATGTAGAATTAAGTGCTTAGGGAGAAAAACTGATCATCACTGTTCTCTGCTTACCAGGATGATGAGTTAAGTATGAAAGTGCAGAAGTTTTGCCCAAATAAGTGTATACAAATCTGTGTTAAACTATAAAAGGTTAGTGTTCTAACTACTATCTATACTTCAGCTTGTAGATACTGGAGAAATTTATAGACAAAATAAAAAAAAAATTAAAACTGACAAGCCTTTTAAGTTTTAATTTTTATGTGATATTTACTATTTTCAACAAAACTGTGTATAATTGCAATTATTGCCCTGTGTTCACATGATCCTATGTTCCCTCGCAGCACATGTTGGACAGACACATGGTATGTATGCTTGTTGAAACAGGATAAATTGATAGTTTGAGATGAGGAAATTCTAAATTATTATATAATTAAACATTTATATCAGTGATGCCATTGGGATGACTTGTGTAAATGAGACAATTTTATAATAAATGATTTCACAATACTCTGAATATGGTAAAGAACTCTGGATAAGGACCACTGCTCTTTCCAGTAGTTTATGCTTTCATTAGAAATGATTAAACAGGGGAACTCTAAATACTGTTTTCAACCAAATAGTGTTGCAGCCATTTCTTTTCTTTGGCTTATCCTGCTTCATCTCCCTAGCATAACTTGTCTCATCTTTTCATCTCCTTCTAAGGCCCATCTACAGATGCAAATACTCAGGATATCTCTTTCTTTAAATTCCTGTAGAGAACACTAGGGAGACCTTTCATTTTTTGGTTAACTTTTTATATGCATTCTACTGTTTTAAGAATAAATTATGCTTTAGAGGTAAAAAATAATTCTGTAAATAATCTCAATGCAAAACACAAGATTTTACATAGCAACCATTTATAATAGGTTTAAATATTTTGTTATGATTGTAAAAACACCTAAGAAAAAAATTGTTTAGGGGTATCACTAATTCTTTTTGGAAGCATAGTTCCACAATTAAGCTTCTAGTTAAAACTTTTAAAAAATTAAATAAAGCTTTTAGAAAACTGTGCAACTGTAAATCCAGGGCTTCTGAAAATAACCTCTATTAACCTGACATCTTGTTCTGAATGCAAGCCTGAGCACATATTTTTTAAATGTTTAATTTTATTTTGTCCCACATAACACATGCAGAGCACTAAGAATAGTAATTGTTGCATATAGAGTTCTCAATAGGCACAATATTATGGTTAAAGATTTAGTAGCTTATTTTCCTGACATTTGAATATCATTATATGTCATGCTACTTTGCAACATCTTCATCAAGAACTGATATGCCATCTCAACTCTTGTATATTATGCAAAACGGTGCATTCTCCAAGCTTTATGTGTCTTCTAAATATTCACATAAATAATCAATACTCACTATATTTATAGAATTATAATCTTGCTAGAATATGTAAAGTTTTAATTTCCTGTCAAGATATTCTGGAAATACAATCTATTTTTTCTTACCTGCATACTACCTGTAAATCAAGAATGAGCATTGAATGATTCTACCTAAAATATAATTTTGGTAATGTAACTTAAGCACTAGTTATCACTGTTATTCCGTAGATCTTCCTCTCTAACCCCCACCATTCAGATCTGATAAAAGACAGAAAATGGTAAAGGAAAACCATACAGTAGTGGCAGTGTTTGCCATAGTGGGTTCAGGTGATGACCCACATGTGAAAGTTGTGTTATTTATTTTCATGCTTCTCAATTATTTGCTAAGCACTGGTTTGATCTGATACCTCCATGTTCACCCTGCTGAATACTCACTAGATCCTCATTTACAATTTCCTCCTTAAAAATATCCTATACTCTTTTGTGTATCCCTAAATTTTTAGTTATTATGGCTACATGAATAATACTTATTTTCTATAACCATTGTGTCATTTGAATTACAATTTATTTGAAATATTACCTAAATTCAGAAATTTAAAAAATTAAAAAAAAAATCAAGCCAGGCATGGTGGCACATGCCTGTAATTCCAGGGCTCAGGAGGCTGTTGCAGGACGTTCCAAGTTGAAAGCCAGCCTCACTAACTTTGTGAGTCCCAAAGCAACTCAGTGAGACCCTGACACTAAGTAAAATACAAAAAGGGACTGTGGATGTGGCTCAATGCCCCAGAGTTCAATTTTGGGTCCAAAAAAATCAAATATTTAAATAGCCTATGTGGTAAAGCATTTGAAAGATTGGTCATAGATTAACACTAATAAAATTGAAGAGCTGCATTTTTCAAATGACTAAGTGTCCTATAAACTGGCAAGGAGGACCTACTCAGCTGCAGACAAGAGAAGGATTTCAGTGTTCTTATAAAGATGACAAATGATGTGAAAGATATGTTCATTGTGATAAACTCTAAGCTGACTTGAGAAACACTTGTGAATTGGTAAGTTTCTGAAAATGGAACTTTTATATAGCTGAAAAGAAAGAAATAACTTCTTACTCATGATATTAGTTTTTATTTTCTGTAAATTTGATAGGACAAAAGAGAAATGAAGAATCAATCAGTGGAGATAGAGTTTATTTTGCTTGGACTCACAGATGACCCTCTGCTACAGATTATGATTTTCCTGTTTCTATTTTTCAATTATATCTTGAGCCTGATGGGGAACTTAATCATCATCCTCCTCACCCTGCTGGATTCCCGTCTCAAGACTCCAATGTATTTCTTCCTTCGAAATTTTTCCTTCTTAGAAATTTTGTTTACAACAGTCTGCATTCCACGGTTCCTGATAAACATTCTCACTGGAGACAAAACAATTTCCTACAGTGGTTGTGCAACTCAGTTATTCTTTTTTTTCCTGTTAGGGGTTACAGAGTTTTACCTCCTGGCTGCCATGTCCTATGACCGCTATGTAGCCATCTGCAAACCTCTGCATTACCCAGTCATTAT
Organism: Urocitellus parryii; assembly: GCF_045843805.1. Taxonomy (NCBI): domain Eukaryota; kingdom Metazoa; phylum Chordata; class Mammalia; order Rodentia; family Sciuridae; genus Urocitellus; species Urocitellus parryii. The sequence goes on along the minus strand of NC_135535.1, from coordinate 61,331,919 downwards.
GAACAGCAGAGTATGCTACCTACTGGTGCTCAGCTCCTGGGTAGCTGGATTCTTAAACATCTTCCCCCCTTTGCTCATGCTACTCAAGCTGGATTTCTGTGCTTCCAAAGTGATCGGTCACTTCCTGTGTGAAGCTTCTGTCCTCCAGATCTCTTGCACAGATACACGTTTCATAGAATTAATGGCTTTTGTCTTAGTTGTGTTGACACTTGTCATCACATTGTTATTAGTGATCCTCTCCTACACATTCATCATCATAACTATTCTCAAATTCCCTTCTGGTCAACAACGAAGGAAGGCTTTTTCCACCTGCTCCTCACACATGGTAGTTGTCTCTATTACTTATGGAAGTTGTATATTCATATATATGAAGCCATCAGCAAAAGAAAGGGTGACTTTAATTAAAGATGTAGCTGTGCTCAATACCTCTGTTTCTCCTTTACTCAACCCTTTCATTTACACCCTTAGGAACCAGCAGGTGAAAGAAGCTCTTAAGCATATGCTCCAAAGGTTTTGTTCTTTTCAACAAAAGACAGTGTTTAGACATAAATAACATGCTGTTGGAACATGAATGAGAAATTTTTTAATCTGTTATATTAGTTTAAATCTATGCCATATCTTCCCTTGACTATTTAGATCTTACTAGATTCTCTAAGTCTATCTGCAAGTCTCTCTGCTCTTCTTTGTAAGTGGATTTTCCTAATCTCTAGGAATAGATTGTCTTCTTCAATCCAGAATATAAATTCTATCTTTACCTAGAAATGTTATTCTTCTAAAGGGTAGTTTTATATACTGAATGCTTTTTATATATCTTTATTTTGTTTATTTATTTTTATATGGTTCTGAGGATCGAACCCAGTTTCTCACATGTGTGAGGCAAGCGCTCTGCCACTGAGTCACAAGCCCAGCCCTACTGAATGCCTTTTGCAAGTGAACCTTTCTACATATACTTAGTTTGATATTGTGATATGTGTTAATTTCTAAGCATTGCATCTGCTCTTAAGCATTTTGCATTTCTAAAATTGTCAAAAACACACAACATGACAATTTATTATGTAATGTAATTGATGTTGTGATAGGAAAAAAGTAGAATATGTAAGCAACTTCAAAGTTCAAAGTAAACTTCCAAGAAGAATCAGCACTGATGATGAACTTTGAAAGATTAATAAGGGAAATAACAATTCAAGGGTGTTGGGGGAGAGCTATAACATATAAAAGGAGAGGATATTCTATTGAAAGTTTTTCCTATGGAATTGTAATAATTAAGAATAAGTCATATGTAAATATAAATAGTTGTCATTTGTGGTAAAAATAAGTTAACTCCAGGCTTTGGTTCTTACTTGATAGTTTCTCAGCACTACAGGTGACACTAATTCATGATAGAAATTCAACCTACAGTTCATTTATATCTTGGTTGGAGGAAATATTTATATATTTAAAGCATGTATATAAAAACACCTCCATCAGCCATTGAATTAAAGGATGCACTGATGATCTTTAGTCAGTGTAGATTAGTGCCTATTCTGAAATTTCACATAAGTGACACCACACTGTTTGAATTTCATGTCTGACTTCTTTTGTTCAGCATAACAAGTTCACCCATGCTATTGCATGCATCCATAACTTTTTCCTTATGCTGATGTGATTTAGCAGCATGTCTCCTCTTTGGAAATAGCCAGTTTTTTCCCCCTATTCCAATACTTTGGTATTTTATTGTCTGAGGGATATCTCCACAAAAGTGCATCATTTCGTTGAATAGTGTAAAAAGTGAGTAAATTGAAATGCCAATCTGAAAGTTTTTATCCTTCCATATGTCTTTTTGAAATAAAATTTGCCATAGTGGAATTAATAAGCATGGACTATCTCCTTATGTCTTGCTGATTCCATTCCTCAATTTCCATCATCCAGGCAGGGAAGCTTAAGAAATAAACCCTCCTGGAAAAGAAGAAGGACATCTGTAGTGAAACACATTCCATGTTTTGTTGCTCTCTTTCTGGGCCCCCATCAGTTGAAAATAAACTTGATATCTTGTTTCTGTAATTCAATAGACTCAAAGACTCAACTTGCTTTTGAAGACCTGAGGGAGCCAAAAGCCAAAGTATGATGACAAAATGTTGAGAAAATTAGTACTGAAGATTTCAGGTTGGAGCCAGCAGAGAAGGTGCAGGAAGTGTAAATGGGAAATGGCACTGAATTTCAGTAATTACTGAGAGAGTGTCTACCAAAACCTTAGCATCAAAGTAGGTAATTCTCAAACATTTAGTGAGAAGATACTCTGGATGTCACATTAGCTCGGCAGCCTGACTATAGCACCTCTGGGGAACAATAATCTATGCTTCTCTGCCCACTTCCATGTTTTGTACAAAGTCCTCTCCTGGTTTTAATTTACCATACTGAAAAGGAAACTCTGGGAAATAGCCTCTCAGTTGGTCCTGTGTTCTTACAGAAGAAACAGACAGATCATGTGTGATGTTGACTCAGCTACATGTTATTCAATGAAGATTCTATGAAAATCAAATCATGGTATCACAAATCATTGCTTTTATTGCTGGCTCTACTCAGAGTAATATTGTTATGGATAGGTTGCAAGAGATGAGATGTATTTTTTCAAATTCTCCTTCAATTTAACCCCATTATATAGTATTGTTTGAAGTTTCTGGCCATTTTGAATGCTTAGTTCCATGAAATCTACTCATGTTATTTTAGATGCCTTTGATGTCCTGGTTGGTTTTCAACCATTTCAAAGCATAGTAGATGATTTCTGATACAGGGAAGAGTCAGGAAAAATAGCAACAAACATAAGAATATATATTACTGTTAAAGCAAGTTGATTTTGCCAAACTAAAACAGGTCTAGGTTTTAAGATTTATGTGTCCCATGTAGAACAAAATCTCTACACCAGGCTATTCTAGGAAATATACTTCTCAGTCATCAGATCACAAACCCTGGGAAGAAAATTGTGCTCATTCTTTCATTCATTACCTCACTAAACAGCTATCTAAGAACTTGTAACATACTATACAAAATAAACAAGCTCCTGGAAATTGAATGTTGATAATTTCATTGATAGTAAAGTGAGGTCTATAAAATAAAATGTCATAGTACAAAATATATATCTGAATATTAAAACATATGAGAGAGAATTCTAAGTATTTAGAGTGTCAGGAGTGTTTTTTTATTTTTTAATAAATTTTCTTCTGCTTACTTCTTACCCACACAAGCTACAGTCCACTAACCCTAAGGAATTTATGTTTCTAGTACTAGAAAGTTAAAGATCTTCTGTAGTCTGGTAGGGCATTGTTAGTGATGGGTAGGATAAATAGGGATAAGCAGGAAAAATGGGAGGTCATAGGGACACAGTCACAGAGGGAGATAAAATTCAGCTTTCTCAGGCAGGCAGTATGTGCAGTCAGTTTTTTCTAGAGAACAGGATACCTCAGCCCGGATCACAAGGTAAGATCACAAACCACAAGGGCAGAACAAGGACTGCTTCCATTCCCACATGGAATTCAGGCCTTAAAAAGCATAAACCAACTAGAAAATATCCCAGTGCAAATTGAAGGGACCTATCAACATACCATCATGGTTGTTCTTAATTAGGTCTGCAGGCCTGACAAAACCAGGAACTACAGGAGTACATGGGCAGGACTCCCAGGGAACACACAGGCTATTCTCTGTCTATAGATGGGTCATGCTATGTCTACATTGAATATATTTTTGCTTTCAATAACCCTTTGATGTGTGCAGCCATGAGAGAGAGAAAGATCAGGCCATCACTAATCTTGCCTGGTCAGGACACAGGAAACAGGGGACCAACTTCCACCATGCTTCTTGTCTCTGCTCTATGGTTTCATAAACTCTAGATAGACATCTGTAATATTTTCTGTAGTGACAATAATTTAAATAGTTTACACTTATAAGTGAATGAAATGGACCAACTCAGTGTTATTTTTAAATGATCTTCACAATAATTTTTCTTGGAGGGGAATCAAAACACCCAAAGATGGACCTTTCAGAAGAAATTTTAAATAGAACTCTAGGAGTTGGTGGCTAGTACTCAAAATTTAGCAGTCTGAGAAGATTCTCAGAATCATTTCACTGCTAATATTGTGAATCATATTTTAGTAATAAATAAAAAATTTACCAATTTGAATACTAAATGGGAATTTCATATTCCTCAAGAGTTGTTAAAGGGGTCAAAAATACAGGGTATAGCTTATCAAATAAGATAGTCATCAAAGAAGTAGAAGTATTGACCTTATAAACAAATAAAGAATGTGGATTGAACAAATTATGTGGTTTTATCATCTTCCTGAAGCCAACTTAGAAACCAAGTTAAATGATAAAATACTTGAAAACAAATTTATTTTTTTCTGGCTGGAATCTGGCTGAAATATTCAATGTACAGACCTATAGTCATGCTACCTGAGAAGAATCTCTGTGTTACATCCTCAGGTTAGAATTATTTAATACAGTGTTTGTTTTTTTTTTTTTAAAGGCAGAAAAGAACCAGGACTGAGAAGAAGACTCTGTCTTTTGAGAAACAAATCTTATATCTGCTAATGGTTTTAATTGAAACTCTCCTGATACAAAAGAACATTAGATTTTTTTTGTTAATAATACAATTTTAGAAAACAGGTTAGATTATATGGGCAAAACCCACAGAGTTATATGCAGTATTTTTTCACCATATTGTCAATTCTGTTCAGTACATTTTTAAAAGCTTTATCAAGGTATACTGCACTGTAAAACACTTATGTTTAAAGTGTAAGGTAATCTTCATGGTATAAAATATTTCATATTTTCTATGAATTATATAAAGATGAATTATTACCACATCAAGGTAAATGAAGACAGTCATGGAAACCAAAAGATCCCTAATTCAACATTGTAATCCCTCTTACCATGTCTCAGCATTCTTCTGGAATGGTTTATCCACTTTATGTCTCTATAAATTGTTTTCCAATTTCTGGAATAATGTATGAAGAAAATGATAGAGTATTCCTTTTAACTAGGTTTCTTTCACACAGTCTAATTATTTTTATATTTATCCATACTGCTCCATATATAGAAAACTTTATTTCTGATTGCTTACCAGAATTCCATTTCATTGCTGGACCATAACTTGTTATCATAACATCTGTTGATGGGTGTTAGGATTGTGTCTTGTTGTTGGTTACAGTAAAGCTACTATGAATATTTGACTATAAAATCTTATGGAGTCATAAGCTTTTATTTTTCCAGAGAAAATATCTATGACTATATGGCTTGGTTCTATGTTAGATAAATGTTTGATTTTTTTTCGTACCCAATGTTTGATTTTTTAATAAAGTGCCAGACTGTTTTCTAAAATGGTGATATAGTTTTATATTCTGTCAGCAGTGAGTGAAGTTTCAGTGGTTCCACATTCTTTTTTTTAAGAGAGAGAGAGAGAGAGAGAGAGAGAGAGAGAGAGAATTTTTAATATTTATTTTTTAGTTTTCAGCAGACACAACATCTTTGTTTGTATGTGGTGCTGAGGATCGAACCTGGGCTGCACGCATGCCAGGCAAGAGCTGTACTGCTTGAGCCACATCCCCAGCCCCAGGTTCCACATTCTTAACAACCGTTGTTTTGACAAATATATATATATATATATATATATATATATATTATCTTTAACCATTCCAAAATGGATATAGATGTATCTCATTGTAATTATAATTTCAATTCTCCAAAGGCCAGCAATGCTGATCATCCTTTTTATGCTCACCTGCCATTGAATAATTCCTTTGATAAAATCATTGCTTAAATAAGTGCCCATTTTATTTTTTATCATTCTTATTATATTTTGGAATTCATTATGTATTGTAGATAAAATAATTTTTCAAATATGCAATTTTCATATATATTTCCCATGTTGTGGCTTGTATTTCCATTCACAAACAATGGGTTTTGAGGAGCATAATATTGATTATTTATATTTATCAATTATTTTTCCTTATGACTACACTTCAATTTTCCCAAGATCACATGTATTTTCTGTTTTGTATTTCTTGTAAGTTTTTTACTTTAGTCATAACTATAACTATTTTATAGTAATCATTTATTTAAGTTTCATATATGGTATGAGTTATTGATCATGTGGATAGCCATTCTTTTCAGACATTATTTGTTTAAAGACACCCATAGAGAACCAAGATTTATCATGTTGGAAATGTTAATAGTTCCAAGATTAAAAAAAAAAACTTTATAAAAAACTAGATTTTATTTCTTGTGGAAAGCACTTTCAAACCTACATAATGTTATGATATATAAAGCCCCTCTATACTTGGTTCTCTTTCAACTGGTAGGTGTTGTCTGAATATGTAGAGGGGTCTGATCTAAAACTAAACTACCTGTAGCATCAACAAAGGCAGAGCTACAGAATTCACCAACTCTGTCCTTACCAGCAATTATGAGACTATACAGTGACCATTTCTTCTCAAAATCAATATTTGGTTATAAAAGAAAAATTATGCTCAGGATTTTTTAGAAAGTTTACTACAAAATTGTACAAGTTTCTTTAATTTTCAAGGTGTATATTTGAATCTATGATTGAGAAGAAATTACAAGAATTAATTTATTAAATGCCATCAAGTATATGCCTAGTTATTATAAATATTGTTTCATAATATGCTAAAAATTTAGATTAAAACTAAGCATTAAAACATTAAACATCAATTCAAACTTAATAAAGTATTATGGTAAATAAGAAGAGGATTTTTCTGCTATTGTCCATAATGCATAAAAGTAGAGAATGAATAGAGAGGTGATGATAAACTTTGTGTGTCAATAAAAACTCAGATCAGTTTTGTTCATGTATTCACGTCTTTGAAATATCATCATGACAATGAAGAAGATAAACATGATGATAAAAATGAAGATATGTTGATGGCCCTAATAATACAAGCACTCTTATTGTAAGTTCAGTCAACAGGGACCAAAAGGAGGCAGATTAAAAAGGCTGCTGAAGAAGGAGATTTCACTAATGGGGAAGACTCTCCAGACCAACATGGTGGTCTGGGAGATTTGCTCAGGGCTGGACCAGACTGGAATTTTTATTGGGCTTAGGGCAGGAAGGGAGGGCTTGGGACAGGAAAGAGAGGTTTTTAGAGTCTTTGGTCCTACTGGGGTTGGTCAGGGGAACTTGCTAAGATTCAGGATTGTTCAGAAGACCCTGCTGATTTACAGGTAGTTGTGTTGATTGGTGCTTCTTCGCAGGCGGATTGCTTGGTGCCTTCTCAACCAACCTCAAAACCGACCTACTTTTTATAAGGTCTCAAGAAAGGTATGAGATCATGGGACATAAGTTACCCAGAGGAAAGATGCACACATGAAAGAGTATTTTCATACTGAAAATCATATGATGTTATAATTTAAACTAGGAATGTGTAATACAGTTACCTTATACCAGACAAAAGTGCCAAAAACACACACTGGAGAAAAGATAGCCTCTTCAACAAATGGCTGAGAAAACTGGAAATCCATATGTCAGAATGAAAGTTAACTTCCATTTCTCACCCTACACAAAAATAATCTCTAAGTGGATCAAGAACCTAGGAATGGGACCAGAAGCACTGCACATACTAGAGAAAATGTAGGCCTAACACTTCAACATATTGGCACAGGAACTGATTTCCTTAACAAGAGTCCTAAAGCACAATAAATAAAAAATCAATACATGGATTGGCATCAAACTAAAAAATCTCTTCACAGCAAAGGAAACAATCAAAAAGCATGAAGAGAGAGCTTATAGAATGAGAGAAAAATCTTTGCTACCTGCTCCTCACATAGGAAATTAGTTCCCAGGATATACAAAGAACTCAAAAAGCTCAACACCAAAAAAATTAAAACAACAACAACACAACAACAAAAAACCCAACTAACTCAATCAATAAATGGGCAAAAGAACTAAGCATACTCTTTTCGAAAGAAGAAATGATCTACAGGTACATGAAAAAATGTTCAATATCTCTATCAATTAGGAAAATGCAAAGGAAAACTACAGAGATTCCATGTCACTCCAGAGAGACTGGCAATTATCAAGAATACAAGTAACAATAAATGTTGGTGAGGATGTGAGAAAAAGGGAATACTCATTCATTTTTGGGGGGAATGCAAATTGATGCAACCCCTCTCAAAAGCAGTACAGAGATTCCTCCAAAAACTAGGAATAGAACCACCATTGATCCACTTCATAGCATAAAACCAAAGTATTTAAAATTGACCTACTATAATGACACAGCCACATCAGTGTTTATAGTAGCACAATTCATAATAGCTAAGCTATGGAACCAATCTAGATGCCCATCAACAGATGAATGAATAAAGTGTAATGCCAGATTCATGGAACCCCAATAGACCTCCAGGAGCAGAATCCGCTACAATCACACAAGAGTCTTTATTGCAGGCTTGAGCCTGGACTCACAACCATTTCTTATGCATCGGTCCTGAGGAGTGAGCCCCTATCCTTTGTTCAGTGAGATTTTATAGGTTTTGGGGAATACTCTATGTGTCACAATATCACACAACAAATCATTTCATATGGCGGGAAAGTCAAAAAACAACTCTTAACATTGATTAGCACATTCACTGGTGGGAACAATTTAGGTAAGGGTGATTGGTTAGTTTAAGAGGGGGATTCATTTGAACTGAATTTAATCCGTGAGGGGTGTACGTGCTAAACTACATGGTGTCCTAACATGTTATCTGAGAAACCAGCCTCTACCTCAGAGCAAAGCCTGTCCAAGGAAGGGGGCATGACCCTTGTCCTTGGAAAGACACACAGAGTACTCCTAGGCACATACCCACCTACTGAGTTGTTTATCTACAAATAACAGGAGAGATCTGCTGCTCCAGGTGTCCCTGACTCAGTCAGGCAAGTTGAGGACCCATAGCAACCCTCTAGCAACCACCAATCAGTATGAGACAGGAAAAATACCTGGGATGGCAGATGACCCTCCCAGTAGTTTATGGTGGTTGATAACATGTTGGGAAACCATGTAGTTCACCATGTACTCCCCTCATGGCTTAAACCAATCAGTTCAAATGAATCCCCCTCTTGTACTAACCAATCACCCTTACCCAATTTGTTCCCTCCAGTGAATGTGCTAATCCTGTTTTAGAATTGTTTTATGATTTTCCCCAGGTGTGTGATGATTTGCTAAGAGATGCTATGATGTATGTGAAGTCCCTGCCTTCCCCAAAGAGTGTATAAAACTGCTGCAAACCCTGGGCTTGTGCCTCTCAGCATCACCAGTTGCTGTTTGTGCATGGAGGACCGAGGTAGCTCCCAATAAACACCTCTTTGCTGCTTACATGGATCTTGGTTTCTGATGGTCTTTTGGGGTTCCCGAACTCGAGCATAATATTATCAACCACTGAGACTACTGAGGGGGTTCACCTGGCATTTCAGGCATTTTCCCTGTCTCATGCTGATTGGTGGTTTCAAATGACTTATTTGTAAAGCAGAACCCACCTTGTATAACTTGGTATTTGGGGAAATATGCAAACTTAATGATATTGACCATCTAATTATAGCTGTAAGTTTGAGATCACCAGAGGATTCTTGAAAAGCAAGTTTGGATAGGAATAAAGTAAATAGTATTTTTTTAAACTACCAAATTAGGTCTAAATGATGAAATTATCAAGAATGATCTGAGAAAAACTACAAAATTCTGGTGAATAAATCAAAGAACTAAATAAATGGAGAGGGAATCTCTCACACATATAGAGTACATTTAATATTTTTAGAGTGTTAGTCCTTCCCAAATTGTTCTATAGAGTCTACCTGATCTCAAGAAAATCCCATCAAGTTATTTCTAGGATATTGACAAACTAATTATAACATTTATATGGAGAGGCAAAGGACCCAGAATAGTCAACAAAATCTTAAAAGAGAAAAATTAATTTGGAAGACTCACTTTACTCTAAGACTTACTATAAAGCTACAGTAATCAAGTTGGTGAGGTATGAGAGAAAGAATAGAGACACAGATCAATGGAACAGAACAGAGGCCTGAAATAAGCCCCTATAAAAATAGTCAACTCATCTTTGAGGAGGGAGCAAAGGCAATACAATGGAGCAACAACAGTCTTCAAGAATGGTGCTGGAATAACTGGTGTTTTCCAGGGGTTGATGGAAGGAGAGAACTTAATGTAGGTCATGATTGCAAACATTGGGAATGTGCTCTATGCTGCAGAATGTACAATTTAAAGTGGTCAGTTAAAAAGAAGAAACTATGAGAACATCATCAAACAATATAGTCCAAATTTAAGGAAAAAATGTTAGATAAAATTATAATAGGCAGTACATAAAATTTATATCTTTTATGACTCTAATAACTAAGTTTGCAATTTACTATCATTTTTATTCTCAATAAAATTTATTTTTCTTCCTAATTTAGTATTTAAATTTTTGCTTTGATAAGTTTTAGTTGCTTTTTGAAAAGAATATAATCTAATATTGGAAAATCTAAGTACACTACAGCACCTGAATCAGCATCAAGCATACCAGGCAGGCACTCTACCACTTAGCTACACTGCTTTTGGGTTTGCTGTTTTATTTGAAACATAATCTTCACAATTATAGGAAACATAAATTTCTTGTACCAGGAGTAGAAATCAACTAATTCTGATGGCTGGAAGAAAAAATTATTCAAGTTGTGATAGTGCTGGCAAATTTAAAAAAATGAAAGTGAGAGTTTATCTAATGTCTTTGAATGTAATGAGGACATATCTGTACTTTGGGGGGTTAGCTTGGGAGAGGGAAAAACTGAAGAATATATAAAGAACTGTAGAATAATTTTGATGAGAAAATTAAGTCTAATGAAAGCAAAAAAAAGTTTAATGAAAAAACAATGTAGGCAAACATATAACCCAGCTAGAAATATTTGTACTGTCAAAATAATATAGAGTACAAATTTTATTGATAATTTCTATAAAAATTATTATGAAAAATAAAATAAAATACAGAGACAATTTATATAGGAGGGCTTGGAGGTATAATAAAATCAAATGCTCATCTTCCATATTCAAATGCCAATAATTAATCTGTAAGTGGAAAATTTAAGAGAGGGAGAAACCCATTAACAGTGAAATTTTCTGAGTGGCAGAATTTATGATGGGGGAGGTCCAGAGCAGAAAGTCACTAATTTTCATTAATAGTTCAGGAATCTTTGACTTTTTGAGCTTGGAATACATTATAGCTTCAATAACATAATAACACAACATAACAATAAGCCATATTGACATAATAATAAACAGTAAAATCATAATTTAGGAAGGAATAATTAAGTCACTTTGCTCACACACAATTCTTTAGAGTTATGATGAGGAGTTTTCTGGTTAATATGCATTTAGTTCCTCTAAGATGGGGAAAGAATCTAGGGAGCAATTGAGGATCATTTTGCTCAATGGTGACAAGATTAGTGCATTTCTGACATAAAATTTGATGCATTATTCTTATTTTAAAACACTTTAAGTTAATGTTATTTTCAAATGCTTATAGAGTTGCCTGTTTGATTTAGTAATTTTTATATCTTGTTTTGCATTTCTAATCAAATCCAGGACTTTAAGCATACGAGGCAAGCACTCTACCACTTAGCTACACTCTTTTTGTATTTCCTATTTTATTTGAAAAATTGAAAGAGCTTCATTGGAAGACATTTTTATGTATATGACATTCTGAATTGGATGTTTAAAAATTAGCTCATTGTTATGTGGTTCACACTTTTTCCTGATGGTCATGTTCTGAGCTGCTTTCCTTCACCGTACCCTACTACCATGATCTGCCTCACTTTGGGCACAGTGCAATGAACTTGGTGGTCTATGGACAGACATGAAACTATGAGCAAAACAAACATTTCCTCCTATAAAATTGTCTTGGTCGGGTCTTTCGGTCACAGCTGAGTAAAAGTTGACTAAAATAGTTCCTTTGTACCCATATCCTCACCAAGCATTGATTATTATTGATATTATGTATGGGTGCCATTTTAACTGGGGTGACATAAAATCTCAAGAGTGGTTTTGATCTTCATTTCCCTCAATTAAAGTCATTATATTTAGACCAAGGCCAGCACAAGCTTCATAAATGAAGATTCATCTACATGAGAAACCTGAAGGGAGTTTTGAATTAAAGAGACAGGCTCTAATTACCTTTAAACCAGCTCCAGGACGGCTTCTCCTAGCTGCAGCCTCCAGCTACCTATTAGAGTAGTGAGGTTTACTGAAAAGGAGAGAGAGAGAGAGAGAGAGAGAGAGAGAGAAAACATGCCAGGGAGTGGACTTTTATAGGGGAACAAAAAATTCTGAGGAAAATCCCATCCAATGAAGATTAAGGGGGGCAGTGTCCCAAGGTCAGGTGCAACAATTGAGTCTTCTTCGGGTAGTGGCCAGACATGCCTCCACATGGACAAGCCCTTGGACCTGAGAAGGGTGGGGAAAACTCTGGACACAAGGATGTGTCTAAGTGCCTCTCGCCCAGCCAGGGAGGTAACTCAAATCACCTGCGATGATGGCCTCCAAAATTATACTGAAGTGATACATGCATACCCATGTTTGTAGCAGCACAACTTACAGTAGCCAACTATAGAATCAGTCTAGGTATTTCCCACAGCAATAAATAAATGAATAAATAAATAAATAAATAGAATTAACATAAAGACTGTGAATGCCACACATACAGGGGATATCACTCTAGATCACTCTATGAGTCTTTGGCAAGAGAAAGCTGTGACCTAAAAAGGTCACAATGGAGGAGAAATTCATGCAAACAAATGCATAAAATCTAAGACAAGGAAATGAGAATATGAAAAAAAGTTAAAACAAACACCTTCTAAAGTTTATAATTCACTAGCAAAAGATGTTAAAGTAAATTAAATATTAGATAAGGAATTCAAAATAAAGGTTATAAAAATGAACAATGAATTACAAGACAACACAGAAAAACAACTGAACAAATTAAGGAAATCAGTACAATATATTTATGAGACATCAAGAAGGAGATAGATGGGATTGTGGTTGTTGCTCAGTGGTAGAGTGCTTGCCTCACATGTGTGAGGCACTGGGTTCAATTCTCAGTGCTGCATATAAATAAATGAATAAAATAAAGGTCTGTCAACACTAAACAATATTTTTTTTTTCAAAAAGAAGGAAATAGAGATACTGAAAAAGAACCAAACAAAAAGCATTTGCTGGTAAATGGCTGGAGTTGGATAATATCATGCTAAGCAAAATAAGCCAAACCTCCCCCCAAAAAGGCTGAATGTATTCTCTGATGTGTGGGTGCTAATTCACAATAAGGGTGGAGGCACTAGGTAAGAATAGAGTTACCTTAGATTAGGTACAGGGAAGTGAAAGGAAGCGAGGGGATATGGGAATAGGAAGGTAGAATGAAACAGACATTATGACCTTATGCACGTATATATCTGCAAGACTGATGTGATTCTACAACATGTACAATCAGATAAATGAGAAATTTATACCCCATCTATATGATATATCAAAGTGCATAAATGCATTCTACTGTCATGCATAACTAATTAAAACAAATTTAAAAAATGAATAAGAAAATTAGAAGTGGGAAGATGAAAAAAATCTTGGAAATAAAAAACAATAAATCAAGTAAAATGTTCAACTGAAAGTCTTTATAATAGAGTAGATCATTCTGAAGACAAAGTAGTAGTGAAAGTAAACAGGTCAGTGTTTGCCAGGCTGTGGTGAAGGGAGCTATATACTTGTCAAAGAAAGTCATCTGAGTCATGCATTCAGCTGAGTCACATGTTCAGAACATCTAAAGTTTGACAACCATTAGCATACAAGCTGCTCAGCAAACTACTAGCCTCCACCTCAGTCATCTCTTCCTGACCCATACACTCAGGTAAGGCAATATGGTCAATGAAAAGAGCTTTCTCCAGAAAGGAATTATCTCCACTCAATTAGTTCCTGGGTAATGGTCAAGAAATAGAGGTAGGAAGTTAAATGGACTGATTTTAAAAAGTCAAGATTCCATTGTGATCACTCCTGGGAATTAAGTATTTTTTCTTTGCCTCAACAGCAAACCCAGTTGGATTTGGTTAGCATAGCCTCAGGGTTGTAATCTGGACACAAGGTAGATACTATTGTTTTAAGTGTGTTCCCCCAAAGCCCAAGTGTCTCAACCTGAATTTCTCAATTTAGCAGTGTTGAAAGGTTGAGTCAGATGGGAGGAGTTTGAGCCATATGGTCAGAGACCTCATGAATAGCTGAATCCCTTTATCACAGAAATAGGCTTCTTATGTGGGCACTTAATTCTCTTTCTTCTCTCCTGATTGGCCCACTTGCTTTTCTGCTTTCTGTCATGAGTTTAATGAGTATGAGTTCCTCCCCTCCAGCAGTTATTTGATATTGGACTTTCTACACTCCAGAATCATGAGCCAAAATAAATCTCTTTCCTTGAAAAATTAGTCTTCAGATACTCTGTCACAGCATCAAAAAAGTGGATTGTGAGAAGTGTCTAAGGGACTCACACTTTATTTTAGCTAAATTTGATCAACATGACCTTGTCATTTATTTACCTTCCAAATGAAAGTTCTGATTTACCAAAGGTATGACAGAGGAAAAACCAAACAAAATAAAAAGATGTAACTTTAACACCTGAAATTAACCTCCCACATTCTGTGGAAGTGGAAATAGAGTAAAACCTGTTGTAAGGGGACAGAGAGATGAGGATCTCTTAACAAGAGGTTAAGAGAATAGTTCTATAAAATGGCATTGTACCAACCCCCCCCCCCACGGGCTTTCTTTGCCAAAAAAGCAATCTGCCTGCAGCCCCACTTGGCCTAATCAGGGGCAAAGGCCAGGCAGTCAGTGTAGATATTGCTGATGGGGGTAAAGAGAAAATGAGGACCTGCTACCCAACAGAGGACAATGGGTGTCAACCTCTGTGATCATGCTCCTGGGCACTCTGGGTTGCTAACAATTAATTTCCATCTCCTGCTCTTTCCTGCCCTTAGACACATAGAGGGAGAAGAAAATGAAGGGAATAATTAAAAGGGGGGTTCTGGAATCTATAAAGGAGCTATAAAGGAGTCTATAAAAATATACCCCCTCCCGTGGACATCCAGCTTTGGGGCCCCTTTTCCTCAAAGAAGTCTGTCTCTATATTTTTTTCATTAAACTTGCTTTCTGGGCTTGCTTCAGTGTTTCTCAGTGTTTAGTCTCCAACACTGGGGAACAAGGACGTGTTCCTCATCTCCAAGACAGGTATCACTCCTACTTGAGGAGTAAATAATTTAGATATTAGAGGTCTTGGGGAGAAGTACTTGCAATATTTTTTCTTCAGAGCTATCCCCAGATTTTGAAAAGACAAGGACCTAAATCCAAGGTTCAAACAACTTCGGATCAATCAAGAGATTTTAGCTCTGACTCCCAGCAAGAAGAGGAACCTTCAAAGGATGAGGGGAAAGAAGATGGCCCAGAGAGACCCAATGGTGAAGCTACCCTCATGGAAGCTGCTGAAGAATCTGAGGCTGCAGGCTGAGCAGATGATCCAGCAGCAAGGAACACCTAAGTCTCCAGCTATGGTCTTATAGCTTTGTTGAGGTGCCAGGATGTCATGCCTTCAGAACAAGAATTCCGGAACTTGTGATAGGGACTCATCACCTACTTTTTCAAAGAAAGAAGTGAGCCACTCTGGAAATACACACCTTCAAGTTGTGAGCAAGAGATACTAAACAATTATTGCTCCCTGTACCTCTTCTTGGATAATGAGGTGTGTCAACAGGAGTTGGCGTTACCCTATGGGATTGAGTTACACTAACCTGTTTCTTTGTAGTCCTACCCCTTTGCCCTTTTTGGGATAGAATGTTCCCTGGAACCTCCACTTATGTGTCCCCTATATAAGAATAAAAAATCTAGTGCCTCTCTCTCTTTTCTCAGGCCCCTAAGATCACAGGGCCTTTCCTGGATTTAATCAATTGCATTTACTGAGCGCCCTCCAAATTCAAGATACTGAATTAGGAACTTCAAGGCATACCAGTCATCAGGGAAGTGATGCTAGAGGCATGGCTAAGCTATAATCTGAATAATTATGTGCATTTAGGTGGCTTTCTGAAAAAAAATAATAAATGTTTCCTTTCCATAAATGGATAGGCAAACACATATTAAAGCCATCTATACTGAATTCTCTGGAGATATATCTTAGTCTCTTTTTCATATAAATTTTGTTTTTAAAAATGTAGAGTGCTTGGGGAGACTGCTTTTATAATATAAAACCTCTGGGGAAATGGTTCTTGTTTTGCTTATCATCTTGAGAATTCTTCAATGTCTAGCTATTTTCATTCAGGGCATAGAAAGTGTAAACAGTCAAGGGATGAGGATTGATTTATTTTATATGGCAGTGTGGGTGATGTGTAGAAAAGGATTCAGTACATGAATAAATAAATTACAGAGAAGGGGAGATTTAATACACTAGTGGTAATGCCATAAAACAACTAATTAAATGATCTCCAAGAGTGCCATTTTCAGGTGAGAAGAAACTATCCCAGATAAGGGAGAAGAAACTATCCCAGATAAGAACATGCAGAGAGAAGTGGAATGTTTGCAAGCTCAATTCAGTATGGTAAAATTGTTAAATATCAAGGTTCAGATGATTTTATCTCAATAAACTTGTGTCTTTATGGCCTTAAAATACATTTGTTTCATCTGGGTATGGTGCTGATATGCCTGTAATCCCAGTAGTTTCAGAGGCTGAGACAGAAAGATTATAAATTTGAAACCAGCCTCTGCAAATCAGTGAGACTCTCAGCAACATAGTGAGATCCTGTCTCAAAATGTGAAAAGGGCTGGAGATGTAGCTCAGTAGTAAAGCACCCCAGGGTTCAATCTTCAGTACCCACCCTCCACCACCACCAAAAAATTTCTGTTTTATTTTGATGTTTGCATTTTAAACATTTTTTTTGGCACACTGCTTTAGGATTCCAAAAGATAAAACTAATTAATATTTGCAAGAGTTAAAAATGACATTTCCAATTATAAGTGTATTTATCATTAAATCATTTGGTTCTGTTCAGTTATTTATCATTGTCATTAATATTTTTTGTAACCCCAACCTTTAAATTTTGATATAGGAAAAGCAATGAATGTAGTCCATAGAATACCATGATAATTTAGTTGAAAAGCTCTTTCTGTTTTTAAATTCATCTGTTATCATGATAGTTAAGACAACTAAAAAAAATTACATTCAGAGGCCTGACTTCGAATATGAATTTTCTCTTTATAGTGTATGTTAAGGGATAATTTGTGAATGAGTGTTGAAGTTGAACAATGAAATGATTTGATATGATGAAATTTTAATATGTGTTTTAGATGTATGGATTTTGACAACTCTTGCCATTGATTATGTCATTAATTTGCATAAATAAGGAAAATTTTATAATAGATTGTTCCAAAATCATATGAATGTGAATAAATTTCTAACAAACGTAACAGTCATTTATTTCAATTGTTTGTGAACATTAGTAATATGCATAGTTTTAGCAGCTGAATCCACTCCTTGTTCTAATATATTAAAGTGTGCCTTTTACTTTCTGTTCAGCTGACCCTCTCTGCTAAGAATATTTTGTCTCATTTCTTTTTTCTCCCTTTAAGACCTACTTTAGAATTCAAATTCCTCTTGTATACTTCATTAGATATTACAACAAACCAGTTTTATTTGCCCTTATATGTCTATTTTTGTTTGTGTATATGCTTTTCTAATCCTAATGTATGCTTTGCAGGTTGTAAATAATTACATGCACTATCATATAATGCCATGCCTATCATGAAACTGTAAATATTTTATGCTTGTGATGATGAAGATATGCAGGAAGAAAATTTTCCCTGGAGATATCATTAACTTAAATATTAGATCTCCAATGTACTAGCTATACAAACACAATTTTATTTCTTAATTTCACTGTCTCAATATATGCTAGATGTAGAAAATAACTATTTATTAATATCTCTTTAGTTGCCTGTTAGTTGGACATTTGAATATTCTCATGACAGGAAACTGCATGCCTGCGTATAAATTGTGTCAGTGCTATTTTATGATTCCTTATGTTTTTGGAATTTATCAAGTATTGCCTTTATTTTTAGGCCAAGGCTAAACTCAAAATTGTTCATGTTTTCAATCTCTATTTTAGACAAAGAACAATAGTATAACTTAAATAACTAGAAGCATATGGAGATACATTTTATTAGTGAAACTGTCTCCCTGATGATATTCATTTACTAATTTATATATATCTATCTTTAATTTTTTCCCATTATATTTACTAATTATCTTAGGATAATTAAGCTCATTATCTTATTCCTAAAACTCCTTCTTATGTGTCTAGGTTTAAGTTTAGTTTTGTTTTCACTTCTCCTGGTTCACCGAGCTTCCTAAATCCACATGTATGTATTGCTCTTTGTCTGTGTATTTAGGTGACTCACTATTCACTTTCCTTGTCCATTCCCAGAACCACAATCCCAGAGGAGAACTTCAGTGGCTTACTACACAAACTATCAGAGAGTTCCTGTTGATTTGGTATTGGGGTACAAAGCCAATACTAAGAGTAAATGGAATTATTTCCTGTGCATCATTTTGAACCTGGGTCTCAACTGTGGAAGTAAATGAGAAAAGAATTATGCCCTTAAGATTGTTTGGTTGAATGTAATAGTGAACATCTCCTAGTCCTGTAGATGGAACTACAGGACTGTGTGTGTCTGTGTCTCTGTGTTTGTCTTAAGTAAAAGAGTACTCTTGCATTTCATTTGGTAGGCATAACTTTATTTTATTATGCAAAATTCTTGAACTTTATTGAGTTGAACTTCTTTAATTGAACAGGAAAATAACATGCCATTCCAACACTTGTGTGTTCTGAAGAAAGCAAAAACATTTTTCTCTCCTTAAATTCTTTTAATTTTGTTTTATAAAATGTCCTTGTGTTCACATAAACAGAATGAACAGTTACTACCCTTATATGGATTATTCTTCAGTACAATTGCAAATTGATGTATTCATTCTCTGGCTGCAATTTGAAAATACAAACTATTATTCTTCCTGACATAATCATCTTTAATAAAGCAATGAAGATTATTTTGCTCTCCATGAAAAACCACTGTTAATGTCACCTCTACACTAGTTATTGCTGTTATTTTTCTGAAGAGATTATTATTATTTGTTTTCTGTCCAGAACTGGTGAATGTCAGAGCACCATAATGAGAAACCACACAAGACTGACAGTGTTCATCCTGGCAGGTTTGACTGATGACCCAGAATTGAAAGTTGTGTTATTTGTTTTCCTGCTTCTTACCTATTTGCTGAGCATCACTGGCAATCTGACCATCATCACACTTACCCTGGTAGATACGGACCTGAAGACCCCCATGTATTTTTTCCTTCGGAATTTCTCCTTCTTAGAAATTTCCTATACTACTACATGCATCCCTAAATTGCTGGCTATTATGGCAACTGGGGACAAGACCATTTCCTATGCCGGTTGTATGACTCAAGTGTTTTTTGCCTTCCTATTTGGAGCATCAGAATTTTACTTGTTGGCAGCTATGTCCTATGACCGCTATGTGGCCATCTGTAGGCCCCTTCATTACATGACCATCATGAACAGCAAAATCTGCATTCAGCTGGTCCTCAGTTGTTGGCTTGCTGGTTTTTTTGTCATCTTCCCACCACTTATCTTAGGTCTAAATATTGACTACTGTGCCTCCAACATTGTTGATCATTTCTACTGTGACACTACACCCCTCATGCAGATCTCCTGCACAGACACACAGCTCCTGGAGATGATGGGATTCATCTCAGCTTTGGTGACACTCTTGGTCACATTAGTCATGGTGATAGTATCCTACACCTATATTGCCCTGACCATTCTAAGAATCCCATCAACTAGTCAGAGGAAAAAGGCTTTTTCCACATGTTCTTCTCACATGATCGTGATTTCCCTTTCCTATGGCAGCTGCATCTTCATGTATCTTAAACCTTCAATCAAACAAAGAGTATCTGTTTCCAAGGGAATTGCTGTTCTCAATACCTCAGTAGCTCCACTTTTGAACCCTTTCATCTATACCTTACGGAATCAACAAGTGAAAAAAGCCTTTTTAAATTTAATACATAGGATTGTGTCCTTTTCAAAGAAATGAATATTCTACTTCCTTTTCAAAGGATATGAATAACGGAGGCCCAGGTAGTTTCAGCAGTTTCTAAGAGATCATTTCTCCCTTTTCTATTTATTTCATTGCTGTGATATTCATCTTTATGTCTTTCAAAAATATTTTTTCTCAAAACTTTGGTCTGAAATGGTAGCTTTGCTTTGAATCTCCATTAAAACTCCCTTTTATTTTTGACTCTGTTTTCCCTGTTCTCGTAGCTTTGTTTGTATGAACATGTGAAAATAGTAAGCTTCTACTTTCAATATGTCTCTTTTGTCTTTTAAGAATGACAGTTATGTAGACTATAAAATTTTGTTCCATTTGAAATTGCATTTGATATATGACCTATTAAAACTGATGTAGAAGTAATATTTATTTTTTATGCTTCTAATTAATTGATGTATTTTGTAACTGAATAAATTAAAAGAAAATTGTAGTAGTGTTTTTGATGTTCATTTTTGAGCACTTTTTAATCTTTGAAGTGTATATTTAAATGTTTTAGATATTCGTATATATATATTCACACATATTCATGTATATGTGTATATACTGTAAAGTAACAGTCCTTAGTTTTTAGATGTAAGATGTTACGTTTATAATGATTTCATCAAAGAAAATGTGATAATATTACTAATTTGGTTTTGAAAATCAATATTGAAATGTAATACTTATTTGAAATTCTCAAACTCCCTAAACTTCCTCTGCTTAAGTTGGGATACACCTAAATCAAATTCTAAATGATTTGTGAATAATTTTGAAATAAGAACAATGCTAATTCTTTTTGTTTTCAAATATTATTTGTTTGACATATATATCAGATCTAGGTGTATATAGTACAGATATGCAGATTGATATAGACATACTTCCTTCCAGTGAAACTAAGATGGTAGAAGCTTCAAGTTCTAGCTTAGAAAATTCCTAGTGTAGGGCTGAATTTATTAGGTCTGTGAAACTTAACTTTTGTGCAATAAAAAAAAAATTTAATGAATCAAATATAATAGTATTTTCAAAGGTATGCATCCAATTTCATGATTTTTCCCATATATTAAAAATATTGTATATTAGATCAGATTGTCCTTTTTTCATTTCAGTTTTTAAAACTGTGTATATTGGTTGGAACAAAATATATTTGAAAATAGCAAGCAAAGGGATGGTATAGAATATAACTAAGGAGAAAAATAAACATAATATATAATTAAACAATTATAGAAGTTTCTGTAGATTTGTAGAATGAGTTGAATTGTAGAAAATATATAGATTATAAACATGATTTCAGGACAAAAAATATTTAAACAATTGATTATATAAATTGTTTATAGTCTTCCTTTTTATTTATGTATACATGTTTTTTCCAACCTGCCAATTTACACCTAATGATCTTTGAGCACTATTTAATGTTTACAAATAATAACAGCACACAAATTATATATGTGCGCACACACATATATGTACATATATATATACACCATATGTGTAAATATTTTGTGGCAATGTAATAAAAGTAAAACCTAAGGTTCTATCAATAGATTCACTAATTTTGATTCTGTTATATATCAGTGAGGACCAATTTGCTTAAAGTAATATCATGCTATTTAAACTGCTTGGCTAGCTGTCATTTATTTTGAAATACTTCATATAATAACATTGCTGAGCCCTCTAAGTAGCCAGTTCAAATATGACTTTTCTTAAGTACCTGTTTTTTCATTTCAAGGTAGGATTATCACTAAATCCTCTGTGCTACGTCATTCATAGTTTGTTTAATATATAATTTTTTAGTATCTCAGTGGCACCTGTCCCTCAAAAGTCACTCTAATTTACCAGCTGATTTACCCAAAAAATTAAGTATTTGAATTAACATCTTTCAAAATAGATTCTAAGAGTTATAAACTTCCATTTTGATTATGCATACAGCCATGTTTTATTTACTCATCAAACTACCTTTCTGAATTGAAAGAAAATATTTAAAGTAGAAGACCTTTATTTGTTATTCAAAAGAAAATGGTAAAAAAGAGGTACTTTGGGTTAGGCATAGTGGAGTGAAGGCAGGGGAGGGAGTAGAGGGGTAGAAAAGACAGTAGAATGAACCAGACATTATTACCCTGTTGCATATATGACCACTGACCAGTGTGATTCTATATCATGTACAACCAGAAAAACAAAAAGTTATACTCCATTTAAGTATAATGTGTCAAAATGTATTCATGTATAACTAGAACAGATTATATATATGAATAAAAAAGAAAATATAGATAAAATTTTATAAGAAAACTTACATACATATATATGATATCATAACTTAAAAAAAGAAACGTGTCAGAATGTTCATTATTAAACAAATATCTTAAAAGTTGGGTCAGTTAAATAGTAATACAAATTCCCTTATCCTTTAAATAAATAATTTTATTTGTACATTTTAATGGAAATATTTCTTCAATAATTTTACTGTCAATAAATAAATTATTTAACATTATGTTGGCATTAGCCTATGATTAGACCCTTTAAAAACTCATTATTATTTACACATAAATAAACTCTACACAAAATTTTGAAATGTTTTTCTGGGTAATCCAAAAGATAATTTTCTAAATTTTATATTACTTACCCTTACTATTCTCTTTCCCAAAACATGTCATAATTCCTATATTTAGATATTCATACAAATTTATATTCATTTTCTAAATTTGGCCATTACTTGAAATTTTTAGTAACAAATTATCTGTTTACTAACTTACTTATTGAGGTAATTTTACATTCCATTCACAATATTATTTATTCAAAGCTGAATTGGGATTTCTATTGTGGTCAAATACTTGAAATATTCTGGCTTTTGTATTAGAGTGATAGATATCTCAGAGAACATGAACTTGCAAGTATTCCCTGTAGTTGTTTTTTTTCAAAGAGTTAAAGAATTGGTATTAATTCTTCCTTGAGTTTTGGTAGAATTTATCTTCAAAACCGTCTTATCTTGGGCCTTTCTTTTTTGGGGGAAATTTTGATCACTACTTCAGTTTTATTTGTGAATAGTCTGTTCAGGCTATTTTTTATTCAGTGGTAGAGTATATATTACTAGGAATGTGTCCATTTCTTCTAGGTTATTCAATTTTTTGGCATGAATTTTTCATAGTACTCTATTATGATTCTATTATTTTTGAAGCATCTGTCATAATATTTCCTCTTTCATTTCTGATTTCATTAATTTTAATTTTCTCTCCTTTTATTTTTTATTAGACTGGGCTAGGATTTGTGATTTTTGTATTTTGAAGAAAATAACTCTTCTTTGATAAAGTAAAAAATCATACACATTCTCTGAAGGTAGGGAAAAAACAACAAATCTTTGTTTGTGATTCAATAGAATTATTCTTTATAAAAATTATGAAGGTTCTCACTTATTTTACTAAAAGTTTAATAAAAGTTCAATGAAAATAGCAATGAGGTTTTCCTTATGGATATAGGTAGAACACATTTTTTTGAAGAAATAATAAAGCAACTATGGCCTAAAGAATTTGTTAAGAAAATAAAACCTACAAGAAACTACAATTATCAGGAATTAAGTAGTTAATGAAAATATCAAGTTGTAGAAGTATTAATAATTACATAAAGTGGGATAGAATGAAAAGATTGATATAGACTATAATATATGTGAAATTTTGTGTACAATTAAGATAGAAGATCACAGGGAATATATGAACTTTTAAATGTGTATTACTGGGCATTTTTTACATAATTGGAAAGATAAAAAGATAGGTTATTTCTTAAATCATACATAAAAATTGACTGCAAATGATTTATTGATCTAAATATAAAAATTGAAAATAAACAGTATTAAAAGAAAATGTGGGTGAATTTATTTTTGAATATTTAACTGATACATATGACATTAAGATTATATTTATGGAATATGATGTGAAGTTTTGGTGTGTACATTTTGAATTATTTAAGTAAGGGTAAACTTATATCTACTCAAATATTTTTCATTTCTTCATGATGAAAACATTCAATATCCTTTCTTTCAGCTTTTTGAAACATACAGTGCATTTTTGTCTTCTGTATTCACCATACTGTGCAACAGCAAAGAACTTCTTACTCCTATCTAAATGTATCTTAATTCCCAATGATGAAACAGTCCCCATCTCTCCTTCTTCCTTCTTGTGCCTTGTTCTGTTAACTATCATTCTACTCTTAGTTTTCATGAAACACATGTTTTCAGATTCAGTATGAGTGATATCATGTAGTACTTGCCTAGCTTTTTCCGCTTAACATAGTATTCTCCAATTCCATCCATGCTTTTTCAAATGACAAGATTTCATTTTTTCCCCATGAGGTTGTGTAGTATTCTGGTGTGAGACTGTACCTCATCTCCCCTTCCCTCCTCCCTCTTTCCTTCCTTTTTTTTTTTTTGTACCCAAGGATTGAACTCAAGGGCACTTAACCACTGAGCCACATCCAGGCCTTTTTTCTTTTTTGTATTTTAAATAGAGACATGGTCTCACCTAGTTGCTTATTAACTCTGTAAGTTTCTGAGGCTGGCCTTGGACTCTGGATCTTCCTGACTCAAACTCCTGAGCCACTGGATTACAGGCGTGTGCCACCAGGCCCAGCTATACCACATTTTCTTTATCATCCATCAGTTAATGAACACTTAGATTGTTTTCATCTCTTGACTAATTTGAATAGTCTGCAATAAACATAGGAGTACAGATGTTCCTTTGATATACTGATTTCATTTCCTCTGAATATGTGACTATAGTGGGATTACTGGAGGGTATGACAATTCTATTTCTAATTTTTGAGGAACCTTCATACTGTTTTCCATGTGGTGTTAATTCACATTCCCACCAACATGTGCAAGTGTAATGTTTTCTCCACATCTGCACTACCACTTGGTGTCTTTTGTCTTGATGATGATAGTCACTTTTATTGGAGTGAAGTGATACTGTGTTTTTTATTTGCAATTCCCTGATAACTAGGCACACTGTAGATTTTCTCATATTTGCATTGGCCTTTTCTTTTCATAAATATCTTGTTAGGTTCATTGCTCATATTTAAATCAGATTTTTTTGTTTGCCTGTTTTTATCTTTATTTTTTTTTCTTTGGCTAATGAGTTCCTTGAGTTCCTTATATAGTCTGGATATTAATTCCACCTCACATGTGAGCTTTGCAAAAATCTCTCAGTAAAGAAAAGCCAAGGACAGGACGGTTTCACTGTTGAATTCCACCAAACATTTAAAGGAAAACTAATACTAATTATTCCAAAAAATAAAGAAAATGATATTCTCACAAAATGATTCTGAGGTCACTATTAGTCTAATATCAAAGTTAGACAAGAAAACACACACACACACACACACACACACATACAGAGAGAGTCAGAGAGAGAGAGAGAGAGAGAGAGAGAGAGAGAGAGAGAGAGTGAGCAAGCACAGAAAGGTATGTGCTAATGTTCTTGATAAATACAGATTCAAAATTCTTGACAAAATACAAAAATTCTGAATGCAATGCTACACTCCAAAATTATTCATCATGATCAAATGTTATCCCTCCTAAAGATGCAAGGATTGTTCTACATGTGAATTGATAAATGTGATACACTATGCCATCAGAATGAAGTACAAAAAAATGATCACTTCGATACATACAGAAGAGACATTTGATAAAATTTATTATCCCCTTACGATGAAAACAATGAACAAATTAGGGTTTGAAGGAAAATAACCCAACATAATAAAGGTTATGTACAAAACTCAAGAGCTACCATCATACTGAATAGGAAAAAGCTGAAAACTTTCTAAGATCTGGAACAAAATGAAGATGTCTACTTCACCAATGTTATCAACATAATACTGGAAGTTCTAGTCTGAGCATTCTGCAATGAAAGAAGTAAAGTGCATGCAAATTAAAAAGGAAAAAGTAAAATTGTCTGTTTGCAGATGACATGATCTTCATAAAAATTTCTCCAAGAAACAATTAGAAGTAATAAATGAATTCAGCAAAATTGCAGGATATAACCTCAATATGTAATATCATTTGCATTTCTCTAAGTCATTGGTGAATTACATAAATATAAAGAGAAAAATCCCACTTGCAATAGTTAGAAAAATATAAAATACATAGGAATAATATCACAATAAAACGAACATTAAAAAAAGAAATTAAAAATGAAAGACAGAAAAAAATAAGAAATTCCATGTTTTTAAATTGGAAGAATCAAAAGTTAAGATGTCTATATTTCCCAATGTGATCTACAGGCTCAATATAATCTCTATCAAAGTACCAGTGACATGCTTCACAGAACTAGGAAAAAAAAATCCTAAAACCCATACTCAACCACAAAAGACACTAAATAACCCGAACACTCTAGAGTTAAAAGAATATAGAAGGAGGAATTACATTACGTGCCTTCAAATATACTATAAAGCTAAAGTAATCAAAAAAGCATGGTATGAAAGGCTGAATGTTTTCTCAGATAAGTGGATGCTAATACATAATTAGTATGGGGGATATGGAATGAGTGGAGGAACTTTGGATTGGCCAAAGAAGAGGGAAAGGAGGGGTGTGAGCATTGGGATAGGAAAGATGGTGGAATAAGATGGCATCACTACCTTAGGTACATGTATGATTGCAGGAATTGTGTGATCCTACATTGTATAAAACCAGAGAAGTGAAAAATTGTGTTCCATTTGTATACAATGATTCGAAGAGCATTATGGTGTCATGTATAACTAATTAGAACAAATAAATGTAAAAAATTAAAAAAATAAAAAGCCTGGTATTGAGATAAAAAAAGACATATAGTTTAATGGAACAGAAGAGAAATCCTAGACAAAAACCCACACCTCCATAGCCACTGTTTTATGACAAAGATGCTGAGAACATGCGTAGGAGAAAAGATAGTCTATTCAATAAAGAGTGCTGGTAAAATTAATATACAAATGCTGAGAAATGAAGCTAGATCCCATCTCTCACTAGTTCCAAAAACTAGCTCATAAAGAAGGAAATACTTAAATGTGAAAAGTGAAATTATGAAGCTACTGGAAGAAGATAGAGGGGGAATTTTTAAGTCATCAAAATAGGCAAGGATTTTTGGACCTGACCCCCAAAGCAGAAAAGACACAAAAGCAAAAAAAAAAAAAAATGAATAGAATGATATTAAACAAAAAGCTATGCAACATTGAAACAATCAATACTGTGAATTTCTTTTCATCTTTGATATAAAAAAAGGTTTCTAGATGTTAATAAAATTCAAGCACAATACATATGATTGATGAATTTGAAGACACAAAAATAAAGGCTTTTTTTTAGTACACCTACATAGACACAGCCTCATA